>NW_005871668.1:300449-401008 GCF_000147115.1 Myotis lucifugus | reverse complement strand
CCACCACCACCATCACCACTATCACTACCAGGTATTATCATCATCATCACCACTATAACCACCACCACCATCATCACCACTACCATCAGCAGCTTCTAGTAATTTCCTTTCCCAAATTCATAAAGGCAATCTTTTATATTTCTGTTGCATTTTAGAAAACGCTTTCCTATCCAAAGTTTTCTTTTCATCAATGAGAAAACCAAGGCTCAGAGAGAGGCAGTGATCTGTTCAAGGTCATGCAGAGAGTGAGATCAAGGTCATGAGCCAGATCTTAACCTTTGGACTTTGGGTCCGGGGCTATTTCTGCCGCACACTTTTGCCCTTTCCACAGTTGGGATACTCAAAAGCTCCCTAAAAAAGGGCCCCTGGAATGTCGGGACTCAAAGTGATCTCAGCACACATTCCTTCCAAATCCTTCATCAGACCACGGGCAGGACCCAAAGAGGGCAAGGGTATGTGGGAGGTCACACAGCAAGTTCCTGTTGGAGAATCGGGGCCAGCGTCCCTCCCGCTGAACTTATCCTGTTAAATTCAGTGTGGCTGATGTGGGGGTTGGGCAGGATGTGGTTGGTGGGGTAGAAGGGGGCTGGTTTGTGCAGGGTTCATGCTAAAGGAGTGATATTACTCTCGCGGTACTGGGGAGCCATGGGAGGTTAGGCAGGAGAGGGAGGACCACAGCAGAAGACCCTGAGGTGCCTGCTGCCGAAAGGCCTCCCCCCCAACTGCCTGAAATAGGCACGAATGTCATTTGCCCCCAGGAGCCCTCTGTGTGGCACGCAGCCATGTACACTCACCCGGACGCCAGTGATGCCAGGCGGGCCAGGGGGGCCATCCTCGCCCATCAGTCCCTCCTGGCCCTTCTCGCCACGCTCACCGTCAGGCCCTGCGTCACCCCTGTCCCCCTGGGTGGGAAGGGAAGGAGGAGAAGAGAGAGAGAAAGAATAAATTAGTCATCAAGCCCAAACCTCAGGGCTCACTCAGACGTCCACAGCTGACCAGCTTCTGCATTCATTCTCTGACGGTTCCCTGAGCTGCCAAAGGATTGTGCTGGCACAGCCCCATGGCACAGGGAACATCCCTGACATGGCAATTGCTAGTGTCCGTACCTGGGCCCGGGAGGGGGTGGCTCAGGAAAGAGAAGACCCTGACCAGCAGCCTCCCCGCCCGCCGCCCCCATGAAGTTCACAGGAAGGGGCCAGGACGGGGAGACTAGGGTTCTCTCTCTCCAATGTAGGCACACGGGGAAGACAAGAATCGTAAGAAGCTGAAATAAATTTTTCTAAAGGAAAAAATTCACCCAATTCTGATTCTCAGAACTTCCCCATTTTCCTGAGTTGCATTTTCGACCTTTGCTCACCTGCAAAGTTTACAGCGTTTATAATGAGAGGTGATGGTTTTGATGGCTAGGAACCAGTCTCAGAGCAGCTCAACAGTGGTTCCAAGATTGCACAGCCAGTTAGCAACGAGCTAAGCTTTAAAGGCAGAGTCCAATGAGACTGCACGGTTCTATAGTTCTTTTGTTAATATCTTCCTCTACTGGGAGCACGTTTTCCCATTGCTGTCTGCTCTGTGTGGCTCTCATTCTCACTGGCCCCGAACACTCCCTCTGGCGAGTGGACGGCAGCTAGCACTTGTACAGAATCGCGCCGCCCATGTCCCGCTGTGTCTGGCAGGCGGGCTGTGCCAGAGGGGGCATGGGCTGTTGCCCTTGGCCCCATGGGCAGAGTAGGTGCGGGGGGTGCAGCCTAGGCAGTGGCCGCAGAACGCTGCCTCCATTGGGGCTGGCAGGCCCGGTGGGACCTGTGGCCGGTCTGAAGGTGGCTCACTGTGACTATCAGAGAGACCATAGGGAGAGGGTATGACGTCATGGGTGTAGGAAGGGTGGGTGGGGAGCGGGCTTAGAGAAGCAGTGTCTTTGCCAGTTTTGTTTCCTGGCGCCACACTTTACGAGGGACTCGATAAACTGGTGTGCGTCCCGGAGAAAGAGCGGGTGCAGAGGGCATGAAGCCGGAGCCTGGGAACAGGGTCGCTGAGAGCATGCACTGCAGGCCGCTCCTGCTGGGCTGGGCTCTGGGTGCAGGGGGTGGCGTGGAGGGGTTGCTGGGCAGTTACTAGATCACCTAGGAAGACATCTCAGTTCATAAAGATCCGAGATGACACAGATGAGGGAGAGAGACTCCAAGCTATCGTGTGGGCCAGCGCGGAGCAGACCTGGGCTCCAGGAAAGAGAGGCAGGTTGCTGTCTGAGGCTCCTTCCTACCGAGATTCTCAGATCCCAAGCGGGGCCTGGCGTGGAGACAGGGGTGGCCTGAGGACACTCGTGCAGACCCCCCTGGCTCCAGGATTCCCCTCTGGCCTGTGGTCCCTGGCGACCAGCTCTCCCGGCTCTGAGAGGCAGGCAGCCTGCTCAGGTGGCTGAGATGCTTTCCAGCCAAGGGCCTTGGCCCAGGCCCTGCAGGGGCTCTGGCTCCAGAGAGCTCCCACACCCCCACATCTGGGCTCCCACACAGCTGGGCGGGCGGAGCCGGGGGAGTCCTGTGGATCCCATGCAGAATGGGCTCTGGGTTCTGAGAATCCCAAAGTCCTAGGACATCTGCCAATGCACAGAAGAGGCTTGCAAGTTGCCTAGTCAACTCTCCTCACTTACAGATGAGGAAACTGAGGCCCAGAGAGAGAGGCAGAGACTTCCCAACACCACACGCAAGTCAGCGGCAGGGCACTGGCGAGAGCCAGGGTACTGGCTCCTTCTGATGCCAAGGTTCAGTGCTTGGGGGACAACACCTCCCTCACCTCTGGGGTTACGCTGCCTACATTCCAATCTCGCTGCCACTTCTCACCAGCTGTGTGACCCTGGGCAAGCCCCCTGGTTTGTAAACTAAGCACATGCTGGAGAAAGGCTCGCTGTGACTAAGAGTCACCGCCACCGTCCTCAGCACCATCGACGGGCTGGCTGTCAGCTCTCTGTTCACTGTGAAGTCTGTGCACCTCCCAGGGGTTGTTTTCACCGGGAAGGTGATTGTCAACAAACAAACGCCACAGAGAAAACGGGTTCTCCCCTGGGATACAGGCGGGGACCCGGGAAGACACTGCACGTGGGTGTGACTCCTCTGGCCCAGGGACTGGGGAGGACTGGCCCTTTGGGGGGGGCGGGGGGTGACAGAGGAAGCAGCCCGGGCTGAGGAGCCACGGCAGGTGCTGGAAGGACTGTGTGGGGCACCAGACCTGGGACCCTCTCCCATCCCACCTCAGCCACGATTCCAAGGAGCGGAAGGTGGCTGCCCAGAACCGGGCAAGCCTCCGTGTCCTGCCTGTTTTCTCGCCTGTGCCCTGGGGATGCTAAGGGATCTGGCCCACAGGGCTGCTGGGGGGATTACGTGTGTCCACTCAGTAAAGCTCCTAAGGCGGGTGGTGCAAGCACACGGTGGGTACACAAAGCATTTTAGCCAGAATGTTCTTCAACATTACTGACAGGGAACTGGCACTTGGCACAGGGCGTGGAGGGGCTGTCAGATGCTCCCGTTTACACCCTCGGTGCAGCTGGGTTGAGAGAGGCAGACAGGGGGCGCTCTTGCCCTTGCAAGATAAATATAGGGCAGGTAGATGGAAGCCAGCAGGGACCTGTCCCAGAGGCATCCTGGGAGAGGGGGAAGCTCTGGACCAGAGCAACTGCGGGGACAGGGAATGGGGGTGTAGGTGTAGGGGTGGGGGAATACCGGCCCAGAGAAGAGGGGTGCTCATCATGGAGAATAAATGGATGACAGGGAAGCCCGGGACATGGCACGTGGGAGCCTGGGCTGGGGCGGGAGAGGGGGGCACTCACACAGTGTTACTGGTCAGCACTGGGGAAAGCCCACTCTTGGGTCAGGGATGGAGGCCAGAGACAGGCCTGAGCAGAGGTAGGGCTGGTACCGGAGAGCAGCACCAGCACGTCCTAAGGTTCTAGCACCTGCGGCTGACAGATGACGTGGCGGGTCTGCATTAGGCCCACAGGCTTTGATGCCCATGAGCCCCGGGTTTGAATTTTGGATCCTCCACTCACAGCAACAGACACTGGACGAATGCACCTCTACCTCCCTCTGAGCCCCAGTCTCTTCCCCTTTAGGGTGGGTACACGGTGCAGAGAGCAAGCCAAGGCTTGGGTCTTGGCTGTGCTAATCATCCGCTGTGTGTGCTTCGGTAAGTTGGCTAAGCCCTCTGAGTCTCTCTTCATCTCTCTGTTTATCTAAATACAGGACTTAGCCCATAGTGTTGATCAAGGTGATCCATGTAAAGGGCTCAGCAGAGTACCTGGTACATGCGTGACTAGTCCTCCATAGGTGGTGCTCATAGGTCATGGGTGGTGATGATGTTTTCCCTGATCTTTTAGGATGTTTGGAAGATAATCGATATCAGAGCTGCTGGTGTTCAGGCACCACCCTTAGCCAAGAGAGGCTGCACTTTTGAGGAGAAGGGAAGTGGGGAGGAGTGGAGTGTGGGATGGTCCTCAAACCCCCCCCCCCCCGAGCAGGTGGGGACAGTGGGCAGGGCTCACCCTCACCCACTCTCCATGGGAACAGCCTGAGGTCTGCTCTCGGGGCTTCAGGAGAACATGGTGTTTCTGGGAGAAAACTTAGGGACTGGATGGGAGGGTAGTGGGAGGACAGGGAGGGGCAGTTCCAGGACACCCCTCCTCCCCAGACCCTGCGCCAGAGGACACTTACCTTCAGCCCGTCTGGCCCTGCAGGACCACTGTCACCTTCGAGGCCCGGCTCTCCCTGGAAAGCGTGGTGGGAAAAGACGAGGAGACATTACTGGGGAGGGGCCCCCTACGCTTTTCCTTCCTCCCCCTCCTTGGAGCAGGACCCCCAACCCCTGATCTCCGGGCAGTGGGGCCTGGTGCACACACAGTGGGGGCTGACTCTGTGAATGAGCAGCGGGGTTGAGGCGTCCACTCAGTTTCAAGAAAGGAGAGGCAGACGCCCAAGCACAGCCTGCCATCTGCAGAGTAGGCTGGGGTGGAGGCTGCATGAGGTCTCGAGTTAGAAACTGCTGGTCACATCCTGGTTGGTTGGCTAGACCGGGAGGCAGTGCGGCCTAATGGCTGAGAAAGGCCTTGACGTCAGGCAGACCTCAATGGCCCCACTGGGCTTCCCAATCATTGACAGTCTGACCACAAGCAAACTACTCAGCCCTCACAGGAGTCTGTTTTCTCATGTGAAAATGACGAGCACCCACAAATGGTAATGGTTGGAGATGCTATTCCTGGAATTGGAGCGAGTCCTCACGGAACTCCTTGGTGGAATCCCATTTCTCAGATGAGGAAAGTGAGGCCAGCCCTCAGGCTTTCCTGCCAGCAAGTCTGGGAATGATACCCAGATCCGGATTAACCCAAAAGAAACCGATTTCTTGGTTGCAGGCCTTCTCAGAGCCTTGAAAATGCTACCGCTAATATGTAAGGGGGAACACCGAGCCTGCAGTGAGTCCCAAACGTGCTGACCACAGAATGCTTTTCTTGGAAGCCCACCTCTACACTGTGGAAACACTGCCCCACCAAGACAGACTGACGGAGGCTGTAGAGACTCATGATCTATTTCTGCAAGTGAGGAAACAGACTCAGGGAGGCTGAGCAAAGCCCTTCCTCACCCCAATTTGTTGCAACTTACCCGCTGCCCAATGAGGCCTTGCTCCCCAGGGGTGCCCAGAGGCCCAAGGTCACCCTAGGAGAAACCAAACACAATCCATGTGGATGGGTAGGGCCAGCCCCAGCCCTCTCTAGCTCTGACTGGGGGTGGGGCTCCTTACTCCCAAGAACCAACACGAAACTGACGAACGCCAACCAGAGCCCCTGTGGCAGCAAGCCCTGGCCACCACCCCCACCATCACGGCTCACACTTCTGTAGCGTGTTCCAAGGGCAGTGGGCCCTTTAACAAGGCTCGGGTCAGGGGCACAGTGGAAGATCTGCATGGAACTAGTCGCCTGGCATATGCAGGTCCCTAACCTCGGATCTGACCCTTGGACAACGCAGGTTTTACCGGCACCGTCCATCGAAAAAGTCCTCCTGTAAACGAACATGCACAGTTCCAACCTGCGTGGCTCAAGGGTCAGCTGTACATTTTTATTTCACACATTGAATTCACACAACAGCTACCAGGAACGGCATCTCCTTTTTGTAAGTGAAGATGCTGAGGGGCCCCGGGGTGACGTAACCAGCCCGTGTTCATGGCTAATAAGGAACAGTTCAGGTGGTCTGGCTCCAGGGAGTGACAGCTCGGAGATGGCAGCTCTGGCTGGCCACCGCGTTTACTCTCCCCGAGAGCTTTGAAGAGCAACCCAACAAGGAAGAGGCCCTAAATAAGCCAGAGTCAATGTCACCCCCTCCAAGGAACCCCAAAAGGGTCTCTCTCCTGCGGTGATTTCCAAGCTCTCTGCCTGTAACTCTCTCCCTGCTGGTGTCTGGGGCACAGGAGGAAGCCAGCTCTGAGCCCTCAGCCCTACCCAAACGGCCCCACATCTATCTGTTTTATCGACGGGGTGGTTTTCTGCATTGTTCGAGCTGAGACTGACAGTCCCAGGCCTGGCCCGACTCCCTCTGAATGGCTGGGAGATGCAAGCACAGATGGGGGTCCCACAGCCTCTGGAGGACTCCCCCAGGCCCTGCCTCCACAATGGCCTCAGGCCACCAGCATTGCATCGCTCCTCAGCTGGGGGCCTGCTGAGGGGCAGCGTCCTCTTCCAACAATGGAGCGGAAGGCAGCTCTCCGGAGCCTCGGTACCCCTGGGCGCTTATTCCCCAGCAGGTGATGAGGAGCATCAGTGCTGAAATGCAGATCATATCGGGAGCCAGGAGGTAGGGCCGCCCCACCGTGGGGGTGGGGGCAGGGCGGGGGCTCTGGGCTGGCTGGGCCCTCTGCTGTGGCCACGGCCAGGCCCAATCCCCAGCCAGGTGCACGGAGAACCCACTGTCCTGAGCACAAGAAAGGCCTGTTTCTCTTCGGTGGGGTTTCAACTAGTCATTTGGCTCTTTCATTCCTCCTCACCTTCATCCCGGCTTCCCCAGGAAGGCCCGGTTCTCCCACTGCCCCCGGCGGCCCCTGCAAGAAAATGCCATTGGTCCCTTCTAGAGGAAAATGCCATGCCCCCCTCTGGTTGTAAGGGAGGCGATACTGAAGGAGGCTCAGAGAGGGCGAGGGCCGTGCCCAGCGTCACACAGCGTGAGAGGCAGAGGGGTCTGGGAGCTCGGAGCTGGGACTAGGGGAATGGAGGTGATTGGGCTCGGGCCGCTGAGCTGGGGCTGCCCAGAGGACGCCGAGCCCTCTCCCTCTCCAAGAGTGTGGTTTACCACATTAGGAGCCCCTTGGCAAGCACGAGGAGGAAAATTTCATGATTCACATAAGGCCAGGGGAGGAAGCCAGCAACTGCTGTGCTCGGGGCTGAGTGATTCCAGCCCTTCTCTCTGCAGCCGGCCAGGAGGACAAGGGCGGGAAGCGGCCCTGAGTTATCGCCATCGGCATGGCTGCAGCCCTCGCGTAAACCCTGGGGCTCAGTCTTCTCCTCTGGATCAGGCAGGGGTGTCTGAGGCTCCTTCTGAGCTCCCGCTGCGTGACCTTAAGAAGGCTGGTTCTGCAGTCAAACCTAAGCTGGGTCGCAGTCCAGCAGGGTAGGGGCGGGGCACTGCTGCTTTCCCTGGTGCCAAAAAGAGGCACTGCCAACCCCCACCCCCCGAGGGTCTTGGCGCCCTGCATCCCACCCACTGCCCCTGGGAGTCCAGCTTCGCACCCTATGCCATTCGAGGGCACCTACCCTCTGCCAGGGTCCTACCCTTCAGTCTCTGCAGTGACCCCTCAGGAGGTCAGCTGGGAGGGGCTGACACCTCCTTAGCAGCAGCATGGGACAAAAAGGGTCCCTCAGCACTCACCTTGGGTCCCATCTCTCCTGGAGGGCCAAGTGGTCCTTGGGGTCCCTGAGGGCCCTAGAAGACAGACAGACAGACACACAGACAGTTGGGAGAAGCCAGCCTGGGCCTCTTTGGGGTTGGAGGCTTGATAACGCCGTCTGGAGGAGTGGGTGAGGGTGAGCACCCACAAAACTTGCAACTCCTGCAGCCCACGCCCCACCATGGACCACACTGAGGGTCCACCCCCTCCCATCCATCTGCACACCCCTGTTCACCTGTCTAAAGCCCAGGGGGCCCTCCCTGCTCAGAAACCTTCCCGCTCTGGGGCCTCGCTCACTCTGTTCCCTCTGTCTGGATGCCCTTCCACCTCAGATCCACTTCTGGAAACCCCCACCCAGGCCCTGGCCAATTCACTGTTCAAAAGGGCATCTGCTTGGCCCTCAGGATGTGGGGCTGCAGTGTGGCCTGGGGACAGGAGCCACCTGTGCTCGCCCTGTCCCAGTGGGGACTCTTCCTCCTGAGCCCCTGGAGGCTCTGTCCTCTCCTCTCCATCCCGGCAGCACCGCTGCACAGCCTCCTCGCGGGGCCCGACACTCGGGCTGTCCCCACCGTGTCTGGCTCCCCCGCTCCAGCCGCACTGGGCTCTGAGGTTCCCAGGCAGCTTGTTAGTTTAACCTCACCCTCCCCCGCTCCCGCCCTCCCACCCTTCTTTGGCTTTTCACTGTGCTAAGCACTGTACACACATTTTCTCCTGTCATCTTTACGACAGGATGGCAAAGGCATGAGGAGCCATGATTCCCATGTTACTAGCAAGAAAACGGAGGCTTAGACCCCACCCAGAGCCCCTGAGCTCCCCAGCCAGTGCTCTCCCCACCAACCGAGGCTGCCCCATCAGCCCAGCACTGTCCCTCTCCGACTTCTCTCCAGTGGGACCCCCTGGGCCATGCCATCTGCCTGAGCAAAGATGCAGATCGGGGAGGGAAGGGCACTTACTGGTTCTCCTGGGAGGCCCTTGGTACCAGGTGGGCCCGAGGGGCCGGGGATGCCCTGCAGAGACAAGCAAAGGTGACTTTCGTCCCTCGTGGCCTTCTCCACCCTGCCTGTCCCCTTGGCCTCCGTCAAGCCATCACAGCTTATGAGGGTCCTACCCCCTTCTCTGCTGGGTGACGGATGGGCACACTGAGCCCCAGGGAGAGGCAGGCTGCAGGGTCTCCAGGGCAGGGAGTGGGCACCTAGAACCTCTGGAGCTTGCGCAGCAGGATGGGAACTTGGCTAAAGGGGCTGCCATCCTCCCGCACAGCCCATGAAGTTTCCAGAACTGGTGATACTTACAGGAAAGCCTCGTGCGCCCAGGTGCCCTCGCTCACCGGCTGCACCCTGGAAGCACATTTGGGTTCATTAGAGGCACGTGTCACAGAGCAGGGAGCGGGGAGGGGTTGGCAGCCGCAGCCTGACGTACCTGCTGCCCAGGCTGGCCCAGTCTGCCCTGCGGTCCTGGGGGGCCCTGCGGGAAGCAAAGCACTCGGAGGTGGAGAGGGCACTGGGAGGCCCTTCCCAGAGGAGGGACCCGCATTCCCGCCCCTGGGATCCACCCCACTCCCAGGGGGCAGGTGGGGACACTAAGGGGATTGGCTTGCCGTAGGTGCTTCTGAAGGGAACAGAAGCATCCTGGGCTCTCAGGGGCCCTGGAGGGGTTTGGGGTCCTCGGGAAGGGGCCAGAAGCCACATGTGCCTCCTCCTCCCTCACACGCTCTGCACTCTCTCTCATTCACATGCTTTCTCTCACTCTCACTCTCAGCCTCAAAGCTCCTTCTCCCTTTCCCTGACCCGTGCCAGCGCTGGGGAGAGGGGGCTGGAGGAGTGGTCGGATAGCTCTCAGGAACGACCCCACAGCCGCTCAGGGACCCCTGGCTGTCCCCAAGGGGTCTGGTGCTGAGGAGGGTGTGAGCTCAGGTTCCTGGATTCCTGACCCGTCCTGGGAGGTGAGAGGAAGGGAAGGCCACGGGGGTCCGTACCTTCAGACCCCGGGACCCCTGCTCCCCAGCTGGTCCATCTGGTCCTCGGGGGCCCTGGAATAGGGAAAAGGGACTAGCACAGTGGACAGCAGGGGTCTCCCTCGGGCTGGGAACCAGGAGGGTGGGGCTGCCTAGAGCCCTGGGCTTTTCACTGCTGGGACCTGAGGTGCCCTCCTCCTCCCATTTCCTGCTCACTCCCGCCCTGAGGTGGGTGACCCTGGGCAGTGTGCCTGCAGAGAGGACTCTGCGGAGGGCTCGCCTGGGTGGACTCAGCTAGAGGCCTTGCCATTCCAGAATGGGCTTGGTGGTACATTTAAACCTTTAAGGAGACCTTAGGCGGTCAGCCAGCCAACCCATTTCACAGACGTGGAGACTGAGGGCCAGAGCCGAGAAACACATGGCCAAGTCTCCACAGACAGGTCTTCAGACTCTGCTGTCTCATGCTTTTCCCAGAGTGCACTTGGGCATAAACAGGTATACGAACCACAGTCCTTGGGGAAACTGACAGAGAAGGACCTGGCAGCTCCCTCCCCAGCCAGAAGTACAAGATAATGTGGCCTAGCTCACAGGAGGAAGGGCATGAGCAGGACAGGGCAGGCAGCTGTTCCCTGGAGTTCTGGGCTCAGGTCTGAGCCTTGAGACAAAATTCTTGGTCTTATGAGAGCAGGCAGAATTCCCCCTTGCACCCACTGCACAGATGGGAACACTGAGGCCAAGGGAAGTGATTTGTCTAAGGTCCCTTCACACATTAGCAACCGGTATCCCTTCAGGATGCCACCCACTGCCCGTGTTCCCCTCCATGGGCTGGGACACAGATGGGAGGGGGTCCCCTGGAAAAGGCCCCGTGGAGAAACTGTGGGGTCAGTTCTGCAGGGGTCAGAGGCTGTGCTGGGGACACACAGAGGACCCTATGAAGGAGGCTGGCCCGCCCAGCCTGGGAGCTTGGGGACCGGCCACAAAACAAGGCTGGGGAAGTGTCTGGGTGGAGGGAGGGTGAGGGATGAGAAAATTGAACAAGAAGAAATTACTTAAAAACGGAACAGGGAACTTTTCAATTACTAACTGAGCTGGAAAAAGTGACGCTTCCTCTTATCAGCTGCCCGGGGTTCCGGATGCTTCAGCTCCACACCACAGCCTTAGATAGTGTCTCACGGGCCAAATGAGCTGGAATGGGAGGTCCCAGGGTGGTGGGGGTTGCAGCTGGGTGGTTTGGCTGGGAGCCTTTGTTCCCAGCGTCTCCACGCTTAGAGCCCAGTGGGGTCTAGTGCTACACACCGTGGTGCTCAGGAAATGCTATGTCTTAGAGACAAAGAGCTGCTCCTCGCTCAGCCTCGGTTATCTCAGCTCAGAAATGGGGATGAGAAATCTTTGCCGCAAGGCAGGAATAATGCCACGGGCAGCTCAGCAGCCGGCCTGTATAGTAAATGCTCAATAAAACCTGGTTCTGCCAGAGGAGGCTGCAGGCTCCCCAGGGTCAGGGCACAGAGGCATGGCTCAGTGAATCTGCATACAGTTCCTTCCTCAGAATAGGAAGCTTATATCCTGCTGTGCAGAACCGGCTGAGGGTTTTCACAGGTTCAAGACAGCGCTTGGTGACAGGGTGTGTGGTGCCAGTTCTGGTTTTGCTGCCAGCTTGGGGTGCGACCCCAGGAAAGCCCCTTCCCCTCTCTGGGCCTCAGCGTCAGGTGGACACAGCCAGACCATGTGATAACCTGACTCGTGGAGAAGGCTCTAGTGGAGATGAAGCCAGATTGGGTCATGCAAGCCAGGACAGAGGCTGGGCAGAAGGGTGGGCTTCTGGACCTTTCTGAGAGATACCTTCTGGCCGCCGGCCTCCGTCTCTCGTTGAGGCATAAACCTCCCTGGAAAGGGAGAGCTCTGGGAGTGGGGCAGAGGCCCAGCAGTGCCGAGGGCTGGGCCGGGATCACACGGCAGCCTGCTTATCCTAGGAATCGAAGCCTTTCTGGGAGAAAGGTTATGTGATCTGTAATCATAGTAACAACAAGAGCAGCTGCAGCCATAATAGTGAGAGCTGTTGTCTTCCTTTTACAAGTAAGGAAACAGCCTTGGTCACACAGCTGGAAAGTGGGAGAGCTAGAAGTTGAACCCAAGTTAGCCAGTTGCCCATCTTTCCCCCTCCACCACTATTCAACACTGTGTATCAGTGTGAGAGTGAGCTCCCCATCACAGCAGGTGTGCAAGTCAGGGCCTCGAAGAGCCTGCCGGGAAGGCTTTGCACTGGGGCAGGGTGTTAGAGAAGACACCGTCTAAAACCCCAGTTCCCCAGGGGACTCTGCTATCCCCTGGGAGCACCAGAGAGCTCCAGAGCCGGGCTGGCTCGGGAAGAAGAGGACCAAGCTTCCTGTCTGGAGGGAGAAGGAGGCAACGGGCCCCAGCCTCCCTCTCTCCCCCGCTCCACTGTGCAGGGCAAGGAGCCAGGGCCGCCTCACACCCGCACCCTTGCTCTGGCCACTCTGAAGCTTGTTCTGCGTCCTACAGGTCCCCCACTCCTGACCCTCCTTCCCCAAATGAGCATGACTGACCCACCCCACTGGAGGCAGGCCCGGGTTTCTATCGAAGCCACATGTCCGTTCTCTGGGAGCCACTTCCCAGGAAGATGTTTGAAGTCACAGCTGGGGCTTGGTGGGGAGGAGCCCTGCCTGGGACAGAAAACCTGGCCAATCGCAGCTCTTGTGAAAAAGGGATGGATGATAGAGAGGGAGTGAATAAGTGCCAAGCACATTCTACACACTACTGCCTGCCAGGAGCCGACCTGTGTGAGGCACTGAGGAAGGGATGTAATCCTCACGGTTGGTTCTGCTGCTGACCCATTTTACGGAGGGAAAAGTGGAGGCTCACAGAGGGGAAGTCAGGATTCAGGTCTGCTGACCTCTAAGCCCCACTCACAAGAGCAGAGCCCAGTGTCAGCACCTGAATCTCAGGAGCCTCCCAACTCCCTCAAAGTGGATGTGTGGAGGGAGAGTGGAGTCTGCCATTGTCTTCTCCTAGCACGCAGCTTCCTGGCAGCTCCTGTAGGCCAGACCTGCACACCCCTGTGATGGGGAGCTCACTCCCACACTGATCAACAGTGACTGGTAGTGGAGAATAATAGTGGGCAACCAGCTGACTTGAGTTCAAATTCTGGATCCTTGCAACTTCCTCCTAACATCACCCACCACGCCTTAGAGAGGTTAAGACACGGGACTGAGGTCCCAGAGCTGATAAATGGAAAGACTGAGATTTGCCCCTATACCCACCTGTCTGACCCCAGAGCCTCTGCTCTTTCAACTGGGGCCCGTGGACCCGAACTCCGTCAGCAATTCTACCAAGAACAGAGGGTCTGGGGCTCATCCTGCCTCTGGCCTCCATCCCTTAGCCATCATGTTTCCCAGGGCAGGAGGGTGGAGGACTGGGGTGGACAGCAGGGCCCATCTGCATGTGGGCAGGGAAGCAGCAGGACCTTGCAAACCTCCAAGGCCATTCTCCACGGCGCATATGGGGAAACTGAGGCCCCGAGAGCAGCAAGGCCTTGCTAAGGTCACAGAGCCAACCGGGAGCCGTAGGGGCCGGGGATGGGGGCTTCTCAGAACTGAGCTTTTTAGCAGCACAGTGGGTGCCTCTCTAGGTCCCCCACCTCCTCAGCTACCCCATCTGAAGTGGGCAACAGAGGCCTGTTAGGCAGGGGACACAGGGGGCAGATCCCACAGGGTTTTTTATAAACTATTTTTTATAAAAATGCTCCTCAGAAGAGAGGCTTCAGGCACCTATGAAAAGATGAGACTTCAGATTAGAAATAGACAATAGGCCAGGATTTGCTAATTCACTGTTAAAAAGTGCCTCATATTTGCTCTTAGGTATTTTATTTATTTATTTTTAAAAATATATTTTATTGATTTTTTACAGAGAGGAAGGGAGAGGGATAGAGAGTTAGAAACATCGATTCAGCTGCCTCCTGCACACCTCCTACTGGGGATGTGCCTGCAACCAAGGTACATGCCCTTGACCGGAATCGAACCTGGGACCTTTCAGTCTGCAGGCCGACGCTCTATCCACTGAGCTAACCTGGTTAGGGCAACCCTTCGGTATTTTAAAATAAATGAGTCATCCTTCTATGTCACACATAAGACAGGTGCTGCTTTGCCTACATTAGAATGATATAAACCTTTAGATGTACATTTAAATGGTTTGACTTTGAATCTTGTCAGATCCCACAGGTTTCGCATTCCTGCCAAACCCAGCGGGGGAAGGGACTGGAGTTCCTGAAGCTCCCCTCCCAGCCAGAGCCTTTGATGTGGCTGGGAGCCTGGGCTTCCTCAAGCTGGAGATGCATTCTTCCAGCCACTGCTGGGGAGGGGTGCTGGTGAGGGCGGGTGGGGGGGTGCAGGGGGGAGTGTGGAACTCAGTGAGCTGAGGGGGCCTGAGCCTTCATCTGGAGGGAGGGGGCAGGGCCTGGGCCAATGTAGCTCAGCCTCCAGCTCCTGTGGCCTCCAGGAGGCAAGGTACACAGGCTGTCCATGGGCCTCGGTCCACTTGCATAGACCCAGGGCATGCTGCTGGGAGGGGCCCTGCCGGCCTGGGGAATGCCTCTCAATCTCCCCTTTCCTAGGCTGACTGCTCAGGCCATCTGGTTCAGGGGAAAATTTAAAACCGCTTGAAATTCAGCCAAGGGAAGCATAATCGTCACCGATCCCCGGTATGGCGCTTGGCTAGCAGGCCCCGGCTGCCTGCACTACCTGCGCCATCTCGTTTCCTTTTTACAGGCTGCACGGCCTGGCCCCTGGACGCCAGTGGGTGCCGGAAACCCCTCCATCAGCCCTCCCTGCATGACTGAAAGTCAGGCTGCATTCAGCGTGCAAAAGAGCCAGATCCACTGGGTTCAAATCCCAGCTCTGCCACTTTCTAGCTCTGCACCCTGAGGCAAGAGACTTAACCTCTTTGTGCTTTAGTTTCCTGGTCCGTAAAATGGAATTAAGAGTAACACCTACTTGATAGGGTGGCATTGAGATTAAATGAGTTGATGTATGTGATAAGATGGTGCCTGGCACATAGTAAGTACTAGAGATTACCTCTTGCTACCGTGATCAGACCAGCCCTTGCTTAAAACTCTCTATGGCTCCCCACTACCCTTGGAGCAGAGCCCATAAGCCTAGCTCTGGTGTTTGAGGCCCCGCTTGGCGTGGCAACCGCTAATTCTTGGCCCCATCCTTTTCCCCTGTCCCTCTGTTGGGGATCCCTGAACATGCCACCCTCCTCTTGCCTGCGGGCTTTCCCTCGGCCTGGAATCTGGGACCAGCTCAAGCACCGCCCTCTCCCTGAAGCTTCCCTGGTACCCTGTCCAGGTGAGGTGCCTCCTCCAGGCTCCCAAGCTGCCCCATGCTTCCACCAACTACATGCCAATGACCCTAAACTGGCTGTTTGACCAACTTGATTGAATCAAAAGGCAAGCAGGCGTCATGCCTGTCCTGGTCTCAGCGGCCGGCACAGAGTGGGTGTACATAAGAGGTGGCTGGACGAACAAATGAACGCACAAAGCATTGGGACCACAGAGCCCATCTGTGCCCACTGGATGGCAAGGCCTGGTGCTCAGAAATGGCTTGGAAAATGGGTGGGGTCCCACAGTGAGCCTGGAACCCTGCCTGGTGCTGGGAAAGTCAAGGACCTCAGCACGGGGTGGGGGGCGGGGGGGCAAGGTACAGGAGGTGGTCTCCCCAGCAGGGGACCAGTGCCAGCTCCCGGGGGCTGGGCCTCACTTACCCGGCGTCCCTTCGCTCCCCTCATGCCCGGTGGGCCTCGAGATCCTGGAGGACCCTGTGGGGAGAAGAGTTTGGAGAAGCCCTTTGTCAGGGAGTGAGTTGGCACTGAGGGTGAGCAGCAAGGGGCACAGCCTGGCCTCAGGAGCGGCCCCCTGCCCAGCTCAGCAGCCTTCCCGTTAAAGGCTGTGGCCCCGGGGGAAAATCTATCCCACTGGGAGAAGTGGAGGAGAAGCTGCAACCCTGAGCAGGACTCCGCCTGGTTCCTGAGCCTCAACCCTTTCTTCTCTTCGCGAAGAGGCCTCCCTGCAAGAGCAGTTTCCTTCTTTATCTCAAAATCAACAAGCAGAGGCTACAGGACACTTCTGAGAAAAGACTCTCCTTAAATTCCCATTTCCTCTTTTTTTGTCCTTAATCCTCACCCAAGGATCTTTTCTCCATTGCTTTTCAGAGAGAGTGTGGAAAGGCGGGAGAGAGACACATTAAGGGGTTGCCTCCCCCACATGCCCCGATAGGGAGCAGGGAGCAAACCTGCAACCGAGGTATGTGCCCTTGACCAGGAATCAAACCCTGACCCTTTGATGAGTGGGCTGATGCTCTAACCATTGAGCCCACCAGCCAGGGCCCATTTCCTCTGTCTCCCCCTATCAGCAAGGAGAATGTGGCAACCCAAGTTCTGTCCCACACCCTGACCCCAACTATCACCGGAGAGCTCCCTGAAAGCCTGGAAACAGGCCTGGGGGGACCAGACCACAGCCTCGAGGTGAGGGAGGGGAATGCAGGCTTGCACAGGGAAGGGGGTGGTGAAGAGGTGCAAAGAGAAGGGCACAGGCTGGCCCGAGGAGGATGCCAGTTATCTTGGTTTGATGTTGGAATGACAAGAAGAGGCGCACGGGAGAGACAGGGCGGAGGGACAGAAAGCAGGGCTGGCTTTGTTCCTAGCACTGGCCCCACACAGGCCTGTGGCAGGGAGTTAGGAATCTGTTGAAGGAATGATGAATACGCAAACAACTGAAGAGAACAGAAGGTTGGGAGGGAGAGAAAGGAGGCAAAGAGAGGGAGCAGGCGGTCTCGCTGCCTAATTTCTCTTCCCGGGTTCCGGCCCCAGCTATACCCATCAGGCAGCAACTGCTCCCAGTGGCCGGCCAGGACCCCTCCAGAGCTACTTGCAAATCCCAGCTCTGCCACTTACTTATTCTGTCGCTTAGACAAGTGACTTAAACTCTTTGGCCTCGGTTTCATAAACTAAACAATGGGGATAAGAGGATAGAGCAGCTCAGCGGCCAGTCGCAGACTGGGCCTGCTCCTTTCACAAGGAAGAGGGGGGCGGCGGCCTCAGCCCCCTCTGAATACCAGAGAGCCCAGCTCCGTCTGTGGCCTCAGCAAAAACTCCCGCAGCTCCCATCTCTCTCTCCCTATGGCCTCGAGGGGTGCGCACCCTCCGGCTGCTGCTGGGTCCCAACCCGACCCCTGGTCAGCAGAGTAAGCAGGGTGAGAAGCCAGCTTGGCCCAATAGAGGCAGGTCTGACTCGCAGACGGTGGAGACCACGAGGACTGGTGAGAAGGGACCACTTTATGGAGGGAGCTCAGACCGCAGAAGGCACGCGATGCGTCCCTGGGAAATCTCAGGAGCCAAGTCTCAACTTAGCGGCAGTAGAGCCAAGTGCTTCCACGGGCCAGCTGCTCCACCAGAGACCGAGGTTCAAATCCCGCTCTGCCGCTTACTCATTCTGTCAGTTTGGCAAGTGGCTTAAACGCTTTGGCCTCAGTTTCATCAACTAAAAAATTGAGATAAGAAGAGCCTCGGCCTCCTAGAGCTGCTGAGAAGACACAGTGTCCTGGCTGGTCCCCAGGAAAGGGTAGCAGCTACCAGCTCTCTTAAAGGAGAAGGCCAGAAACTGGAGCTCTCAGGACCTGACTGTGTCCCCGCCCCCAGCCACGGGGAGGATAATCTTGACGGACCTCAGGGACTGCAGAAAAACATGGGTGTTAAAGTGTTTGGAAAAGTAGGAAAATGCCAATCAGATGCGAACAATATTGCCAGTAATGTCCCTGTACTAGTAATAGTCTTATTAATACTTGTGGTAATTAGTGTAGCTAACAAGTAGTAATTATTATTACTAAGACCATTCATAAGCACTTAGTATATGCAGGTAGTCTGCTGAGCAATTAGGTCATGAACGAAATCATTTGTCTCACAGCAATCTCGTAATGAAGGTAGTAGTATGCTGGCTTATAGATGGGGAAGCTGAGGCTCAGGGGAGCTGTGGGTGTTGCCAACAAGCACACAGCTAGTAGGTGGGGGCCCAGGTTTGACTCACATGTGTCTGATTCTACAGTCGGCTTTCTGACCTTGACCTTGGTGTTCTCTGGCTTCCCCAGCGGCACTAGGGGCAGCCGGCTGGCGGAAGGAGCCCCATCCCAGGCTGCAGCAGTGAAGGGTCACTGGCAACCCTGGGCTCTGATTTCACTCAGTCTGGGCCAACCCAGTGAACAGATGGAAGCACTGAGGAATTGGGGCGGGAGGACGTCAGTTGGGCTACGGGGGTAGGGAATTCTCAGGAGGTCAGCACCTTCCTCCTATGTGCTACCCTGAGGTCCCCACTGTTGGCCCACCTCCCACTGGCCTTCCATTTTGTCCCAGCAACTCCTTTCCAGGCTTTCTTCTTCCCACTGGACAGATGGGGAGACTGAGGCGCAGGGAAGCCACAGTCCAGGGGTGCCAGAGCTGGGGTTTGATCATGGTCCCTAGCATCCTTGTACTTGGTCTCTGACCCTGGGCACCTCCCACGCTGATGGGTTCGCATCACTCTGTTTCCAGGAGTGTTTCCTGGGCCCTGGTGCTCAGGTCCTGTGAACACTGGGGAGGGAGGTGGGACGTAGCCTCTGGTTGGGTGGCTGGGCCCTTGGATTCCAAGCTGGGTGCCTTCGCCGGCAACCAGCCCCTCCAAAGGTGGCTTTTCCTCCTCCTCATGAACCGGGAAGAAACATGCCATGGGGGGCTCCGAGTGCTGGCTTCTGACCTCAGCTCTGCATTCTGAGAGCTTTCTGCCTCATCTAAAGGACTGTGGCGGGGGGGGGGGGGGCAGGCAGAACCCACTGTTGCCTGTCACCCATGTTTGGATGATGGTCACTTGTGGCCAGGTTTCTCACACCCAGCACTGCCTGCCACATAGTAGGTGCTCAGTAAAGATCTGTGAATGAGCGAGAGAACGATTATACTCGGCACCCCCACTAGACAGTGAGAATCTTAAGAGCAGAGCTATTTCTTACCATTTTGTACCCCTGGAGTTGGGCATAGGCTCCGCGCACAGTAGGTGCACACAAACGTTTGGGAACTGAGCTGGCCTTGCTTCCCTAATTGGCGCAGAGATCTGGTGTGTGCACACTTTCCTTGGGTTCAAATCTCCAGAGGCTCCCGTGGCCTCCTTCATCAGACCCTAGGGAGCCCCTCAATCCGGCCCTTGGAGGGACCTGGGCAGCCTGAAGTTATCCCCCTGCCCTGCCTGGGGGTCCTGACTGGGCTGGGTGCTTCCCCTCACGCCCTTTCCACCTGCCTGAAGCCCATCCCTCCATCTCCCAGAGTGGACCCCTAGCCCTGAGCCCTGGCCTTGAAGTGGGTGCCCTTGCCAGTCTCCACATCCTCCATCAGCAGAGGCAGAGGGACCAGACGGTCCATGTTCTAGGTGAAAGCCAGCCCTCCCTACACCCATATCACCCCACGGGGAGTAGAAGGGGCCTCTGAATTTGGGTGCTGCTACCACCCCCCTCCCCCAGCCCTCCTGCCTCTCCCATCCCTCCCTGCCTTGGATCCTCAGGAATATCCCAGGTCCCCCAGTCATTGCAAGAAGCCCAGGACCCCTGCATCCTCGGCTCTAATCCTCAGCTCATTTGTCCCCAGCGTTTCCCATTTCTCCCCTCCTTGCCCCATGGTTTCTTATTTATTGGGTTTTCTCTCTCCCCCTTACACCAGACTAGAAGCTCCTAAAGGACAGACAGGGACTGCTTTCTGCCTTGTGAATGGCTGCATCCCAGCTCCTGGCCAGGCCCCAGGCACAAATTTCACAGTATTTCCTGAGTCAATGAACAAAGCCATAATGGTGCTAACGACCAAGATGCCCCGTGTGATAAACATCACTATGGAATGAACGTCACTGTGGAATGAACGAACATCAGCCGCATGGTTTCATTTAGCTGTGCCATCACACTATCATGACCACAGTTATTTTCTTGAGGGCTCTGCTTACCGGGGGTCCAGGCTCTCCGGGGGTCCCAACACCACCGGGCGTTCCAGGATGACCCTACGCAGAGGGAAGAAAAGGAAGGACTAGGCGGTGGAAGGTGTCTCTTCCTCCTTCAGTCCCTCCCACCTCAGCCGGCTCAGCCCCAGCCCAGGGACACAGAGCAGCAGCCAGGTCCCCCCGCCCCCCCCCCCGCCCCCCGAGGGAGAAGGAGCAAACCATCCTGAATGTCTGGAGGAGGCAGAGGCAGGCAGAGAGCAGAGCTGCCGCCATGGCTGGGACGGGAGAGGGCAGAGGGATGCAGACTTGCTCCTTACCATTGACCCCTTGGGTCCAGGTGCTCCTGGGGGTCCCATCATGCCCCGGTCACCCTGTGATGGAGACAACAATTCAGGGAGGTCACAGCTGTGGGGTGGCTCTGTGGGGGGCAGGTGCAGAGGGCCTTCCGGAGGCCAAACAGGGGCAGGGACTTGCCCAAGGTCTATAGAGAGTCCTTGCCCGGCTCATGGCCACCTCACTCAGGGTGCTGACAGGGGAGGGGTGGGGGTCTGGGATGTCACACAGCAGAAGTTAAGACCCTGGGCAAGTCCAGGGAGGCCTCAGCTCCACTGCAGCATGCCACACAGGGGCTTCCCTCAGGCAAGGAACGTCCTGATCAAGGATACGCTAATTGCACGTCCCCTTTGGTCTGGGCCTAGGGCAGTAGTTCTCAACCTTCTGGCCCTTTAAATACCGTTCCTCATGTTGTGACCCAACCATAAAATTATTTTCGTTGCTACTTCATAACTGTAATGCTGCTACTGTTATGCATCATAATGTAAATATCTGATATGCAGGATGGTCTTAGGCAACCCCTGTGAAAGGGTCGTTCGACCGCCAAAGGGGTCGCGACCCACAGGTTGAGAACCGCTGTCCTAGGGCCTAGCTCAGGGGTCCTCAAACTACGGCCCGTGGGCCACATGCAAATACAAATATTGTATTTGTTCCCGTTTTGTTTTCTTACTTCAAAATAAGATATGTGCAGTGTGCATAGGAATTTGTTCATAGTTTTTTTTTTTAAACTATAGTCCGGCCCTCCAACGGTCTGAGGGACAGTGAACTGGCCCCCTGTTTAAAAAGTTTGAGGACCCCTGGCCTAGCTGGTCATGCTGAGGCAGAGATGGCAATGGAAGGCATGTCTTTCATTCTCCCCACCCCCTGCCCAAACCTAGATGAGATGCTGGGAACTCTTTCTTGACAGACGGGCAGAGAGGATGAGTGTAGCAGACAGAGCTGTGGCCGGAAGGCAGGGGCTCTGGGTTCGAATCCGGCTGTTTTTGTGAGGCCCTGGTTCTTGTGTCCACCCTCCCGGCCATCAAACATCTATTGAGCATCTACCATGTGACTAGCACGATATGCTGGACCCGGAAGACGAAGTGGTGAGTAGACATAGGCAGATCCTGCTCACAGGGAGTGAGACCCAGTGTTGTGAGGAGATGGACACACAATCGCCAAAACGGATGTAAAGTGGGGCCGAGCAGTGACGGAGAGGGTCTCGGCGCCAAGGCCTTTTGACAGGGGGTGTGACCCACTGGGTGCAGGGTGTGGTGGGAAAAACGCCCCTGAGGAAGCACAGCTTGACCTGAGCGCTGAAGGGTAACTGAGTCATTCAGACAAAGGGTGGAGGGATGAGAGTGGAAGCGTGTACCTGGCGTGGGAACAGCATGGGCGATGGTCTGTGGGCGAGGAGGGGTGTGGAGCATTTGAGCAAGAAGAGAGGGCAGAGCTGGCCTTGACATTGCACACAGTGACGCAAGATGTTACCCCTGACGGCAACAGGGGAAAGGGCGCCCTGGGCCTTTCTGTACTCTTTTTTGCAACTTCTTGTGAATCTATCAGTATTTCAAAATCAAAAGTTAAAATAAAAAGGAGAGAGGGAGGAGGAAGAGGGGGAGGGGGAGGGGGAGGAACACGTGTGGCCAGAGGGTCTTGGACACAGGGAGTGCTGAGGAGGGCGGCTCAGGATAAGCCTGGGGGCAGGTGGGGGCAGATGAAGGTAGATGCTTCCCCTCTCTGGACCTCAGTTTCTCCATCTTCCCAATAGGAGTACCATCAGCTCCTCCGAGGGCCTGCCGAGGATGAGATAAGCCCCAGGAAGGAAAGTGGGTGCCCTCCAGGGTCCATGGGCCGGGGTGGGGGGTAGCGGGGGGGAATGGGAAGCCACAGGCTGTTGGCCACCTGGGCCAGCCCGAGGCAAAGTGTGGCCTTGGATACTGAACCTGGTTCAAATGCCAGCTCTGCCACTTCCTATCTGGGTGACCTTGAGCAAGTCACCTCCCCAATTTGAGCCTCGGTCGCAAAAGGGACAAAGGTCCTTTGAAGGCCCGGATGCCAGGGCAATGAGGAGAGCCCAGGAGAAAGAAGTCTGAACCCCCCAGGTCAACCAGCCCCTTCATCTTTTCAAGATTGCAAAACACAGGCTCTGTTTGTTTAGAAGTTCCCTTCAACACAACTTACCTTTTCTCCCACGATTCCTGGCTCCCCGACCAGACCGACAAAGCCCAGGAGCCCCTGTAAGAAACATTTATGAAAGCAAAAGACAGGAGGGAGCAACGTGAGTTCAGGGGCGCACCGAGGTTCAAAGGCAACCTCCCGCGGCGTCCTTCCTCTGGGGCTGTCTCCCTCCCTCGTCCCCTGCCCCGTGCCTGGTAATCCTGCCAGCATGGGGCTGCCACCGAGCGAGCAAGCAAGTGGAGCAAGCCGCCTCTCCCGGCTCTGTCCTGACTTCCCTCGCCCGCCAGATGGTTCTCATTTGGGAGCCAAGCGGTGGGCCGCTGCCAGCATCCCTGGGAGCGCCACACATTCTTCCCGCGCCAGAATCAGGCTGAGAGCGGTGATGGTGGGGAGGCCCTGAAGCTGTGCTGGGAGGAGGCCTGTCTGTGAGGAATCTGTCCCCATCTTTCGGGGCTGCGGGGCTGTTTCAAAGAGAGAAACGACCTCACTGGCCAGGACAGAAATACCGTAGCAGCCTCTGCCAAGAGACCCGATTGAAATCTGGGAAGCGGAGGCCTCTTCACTGTCTTGTGAAAGGCTTCCTCTCCGCTCCGAAAGGGCACACGCGCACTCACTCACACACACACACACACACACACACACACACACACACACACACACTCTGGTTCCCGCTGCTCTTTTTCACTCCGCTGGGTGATAACTCGCCTCCGAGTTCCAGTGGTTCCTCTAGGAGGCCGCGGGTCACGCTGCTGCCCCCTGAGCAGGCAAACAGCAAGGGGAACCACCTAGAGGGGTCACCCAGGAAGGCGGACACGTCCTTGTCCAGACCCTGCACTCTTCTCTGTTAAGGAAAATTCAAACCGAGGATTCAAAATTCAAACTGTGTGGCTGGGGGTGTCAAAATGCCCTGGGAAGAACCAGGTTTGCAGCCAAGAGTTGAGTTTCTGGGAGCATTAGGGAAGACTGAGGGGTGAGTGGGTTTGTCCCATCCTGTCTGCTCCCTGTCCCCAAAACATATGCACAGAGGGGACCTTGAACCTGATTAGAAATAGATCAGAAGCTATGCCCTCAGCCAGTAAAGTGACAGAATGACACCTGGTTCCAAAGGGTTAGCTCTGTGGGTCTCAGAGCCAGTTTCAAAGCGGCACCTCGGGCCAGGACCACGTGTGTCTGGCTGCTGCAGCCTGGGGCCAAGTGGTTCCGAAGCCCAGCACCAGGGCCTCCAAAGCATGTGGCTGTGAGCCCCCCTCTCCCCCCCCACACACAGACACCATCACTACTCACGGAGGGCCCTGGCTCCCTGGGCTCAGAGACCCTTCGGGGTTGAAGTAGGAGGTGAGAGAGTGAGGTACAAGGTATGAGGTCATAGCTAATAAGCTATAGAAAAGAACTGAGTATTTGACTTTTGCAACAACGTACTTAAAAAAAAAATCAGAGTACTTTCAGGTGACAGCAATATTAATAACAATGGCTGGCACCTAGCACTATCGGTGTCATTGTCATTGAATCTTCAGGTTGGTGGGCCCCAGGCAGACCACAGAGCCTCTCTGAGTCTCATCTCCAGAACGGAGGACTTTACATGAGGTCCCGCCCCCTTCCCGGGGTTGTTCCGAGTTCTGGAGATAATTCGGGGCGCACGTCGGCGCTCAATACATGTGAGTTCCCTCCCATCCCATTCTAACTTGTTTTAAAAGGGCACGGGGTTAAGACAGAGGCCGGAGCGCCCCACAAGGGAGCAGTCAGACATGGAGAGGACGCGGAGTGCAGGGAAGAAAAGCGGCTTTGTTCGGAGGCCTCTGCCCGACTGGCCCAGGGAAAGAGAAATTTCATAGCTACTTTAAATTTATGGGTTGTTGGGCCCTGGAAGGCAGGCAGGTCATAAACCTCAAACAAGAAGCCAAACAGGATCCTAATGAATAAGGGCCATACAGCAAGCGCCCCATTCCCCGGCCCTGCCTCTGCGGCCTCCCTGGGGCACTGTCCGGAACATCCTGGCAGGCCCGTCCTGCGGGTGGGGCTGAGGCTGGGGGGTAGGGGGGGGCAGTGCCAGATGCCCAGGGCTTCCACCTGGCGGGTGGAGAAGCAGCTGACAGCACGGGCGCGCTGGCTCCTCTCGGGCTGGCGGAGGGCACCGGGGAGGAGGCAGTATCGTCACCTACAGTGGGCTCTGCACAGGCAGGATCGGAGTCCTTGATTTGGGGGAGGAGCTGGCCTGGTCCTCGGTGTCTACAGATAAAGGGCCACTGTCTGCTATGGGAGTTTTTCTCCTTCCCTCCCTCCTCTCACGTGACATTCCGCTACATGCTGGGGAGGCAACTAGGAGAGACAGCTGTGGGTCCTCCGCTGGACCAGGCACCTCAGAGTTAGGTGTTTACATGCCTGCCCCCCCCCCAACCCCCCGCACCCCGCCAGAGCTTCTCTAAGGCAAGGCCCATGCCTTGGAATCGTCTGGGTGTCCCCAGCACCTAGGACAGGGCCTGGCAAGCCGGCTACACTCTAAGTAGCTGTTAGAAGGCCAAGGGGTTTCCAGTCCCTCTCGCAGGTCCCCGGGATCCCTGGCAGCTTGGACAGTGATGTTACTGCCTGGGAGACCTTGGGCAAGTTACTTCTCTGAGCCTCATGCGCAAAATGGGGCAATAACACCTTCCACCATAGGGCTGCTGGCGGAATTGCAGGTGATGGTGTAGAAAGTGGCTTAGAGCCTCGTACCGAACAGGTGCCCAATAAATGTAGCCGATACTGTGACTCTAGGAGCTAAAACTGTCACAGATATTGACATGTCATATTACTGCAGAAGCTTCAAGAGGTATCCTTAAGTCTTGTCACCCCTTCGAAATTGAGGTTATTAGACCTGATGCTAGATCTTGTTATTAATAAAGAAGCATACCTATGAGTAGATCACATTTGGACATATTTTCCTAACTGTCGTCTGAATAGAATCGATTTTCCTTCGCCTTGTATTTTCTGCATTTAAACATTCTACTCTGAGAAGGGGCCTATGAGCGTCTCCAGCCTGCCAAACGGGTCCGAGGCACAAAGAACACTGACATTCTAGGGTTCTGAGTGTCTATTTCCTGAGGGCCCTACCATCAGCATAACTATGAAATTAAATTTGCTGATCGGATTGCCTTTTTTTTTTTCCAATCAGGAAATACGTCCAGGCCGCAGCAGCCCTTCCAAACTCCTGGGCTTCCCGCAGAATGCGCTCAAATGACACTGGAAGCGTTTCAAAACACCCACTCCTCCCCCTGCTCCAACTCCTCTCTCCCCCCAACAGATGGTGCAGACCTGGTGAGGGAGCCCATCATGCCCGGCTCTCACGCCATCCACGGTGCTCGGTGGAGACAGATTCTTCTGCGTCCCCACATCATTCCTCCTTACAGGGTGTGGGGACGGGGTCCTCCTTAAAGGAGTGGAGGAGACTGCTACCTCCGCCCCGTCCGCCCAGCCAGCACTCAGAGCTGCGTCTCTCCAGCACCAAGGCCCAGGACCTTGATAGTGAAGGAAGGCGGTGGTCCTTGAACCTCCTTCTTCAGACCTTGATTGGCCTGGCTTCCCGACTAGCCAGAGCCCCTGGTTTGAATTTCACTTGCTCTAGGATTTAGGGACGCCTGACCAACAGCCCCTGGCAAGTGGCTACGCTCCTCTGGTCATCAGCTTCCTCATCTGTAAGTCGAGTGCAGGCAGCTACTGTTGAAGGGCTCTTCCAGGCTGAATGTTCTGGGAGACATGTCACGCCACCCCTTTGGGCGAATGCCCCAGAGACAGCCGCAGAGGGGCATGGCCACTGTGACTGTGATTCACGGCTCAATCCGTCAGACTCCCCCTCCCTGAGACTCAGCGTCCAATCAAAGAAAGAGGGAGACGAGCGAACCCACCTCTGCAGCTGGGAAGGGACTGAAAGGGGGGTGCATGTGGACTGCTTCCCAAAGGGCTTGGCACAGAGTAAGTGCTCAATACAGAGCCGTTCTGCTCAGAGACCAGGGGGGGACTTACCTGCTCACCCACGGGCCCCGGCCGTCCAGGGTTGCCCGGCTCTCCCTGCGAAGAAACAGAGGAGGGTCACTTGGGCTGAGCGGCGGGGGTCCAGGCCTCCTGAGAGCACCCCCCGACCCGACCCGCCTTAGTCCCTGTGGTGGGGATGGACGAGGAGCCTCGTCACCAGAGTCTGGCCTTGGAGGCTCTACACCAATGGCAGGGACACTGGGACAGACCCTGTGGCCCTGGAGGTCACCCGAGTCACCCGTGTCCTCCGAGTGGCCCTGGGCGGCTTACTCGGCACGCTGATGTCTACATCGCCTGTGGGCCCTTCACCAACCCACTGCATTTTGTGGGGTGGAAACTGAAGCTCGGAGAAGTGAGCTGTCGGAGGTCATACAGCCAGCAGGAGGTAGGGCTAGAGCTGGAACGTAAGTCTGACTGATTGAAACCCCCATTCCTCCGGCACCAGACCCCCTCGCGGCAGGACGGGAATGGTCAGAGCCAGGGCCCCTGGGTCCTAGACACCGACCCCCCCCAAAGCTCTGCCTCCGGTGACCCTGCTGAGTCTCGTCTCTGCTCTGGGCTCAGCCTCCTCAGCTACAAATAAGGGAGATCAGACTCATTTATCTCCAAGGCTGTTGCTAGCTCTCTAGCTTGGTGGTCTCTCACAGCCTCAGCTGTCAGCTTGATCCCAGGCCGGGGTGGCTCCTACACCTTAGACAGTGACAGCTGCCCTGGCCTCCCCACAGTGTGAGCTGGACAGAGGGACAGGGGCGATCATGGGATCAATCGACCGGGGCTATGTCATCGCTCCCACCACAGAAACCCAACTGGTATCCGAGGGAGCAAGGCCGAGACCTCAGAGGGCAGGACAGGGGCCCAGACTAGCCAGGGCTTTGGCTCAGAGATGGATGTGGCTCATTGCAATCCCGGGCCCAGCCTCATCCTCCCCCAGCTCCTCCCTCAGACCTCAGCTCATGACACCAGAGGGGCCAGACGGACATGTGGGCCATCTCCCCCTGGGGGAAGAGGACAAGGGGAGAGAATACGGACAACCTGCCTGCCCGCCCCTCCTCCCAGCCCTCGCTCTGTGCTAATCCTCTGTAAATGTGCCCAGCTGTAAACTTGGCCCCACAATCCCTGTCCCTGACGGCTGGGACAATCCAGCCCCAAGGGGAGTCCCCAGAAAGCCGTGGAGTGAGGCTACCCCTCTGCTGAGTGAAGGTCATGACTCTCCTCCCCAGGCTAGTTCTTTCTTCATAACTTAAAAGAAAATCATAAACAAATGTATTGCACATATGGGGACATACAGAGGCCCAGAGGAGGAGGAGGAAACCTAGAATCCCAGCCCCCGGAGATAACCTGCCCACATCCCAGCCTCTGCTCTGAGTACCCAGGAGCGCGGTGCACCTGGTCCCTGCCACGGGCTCAGACCATAAGGCGCTGATTCATACCTGCCTCCCACCACCACACCCACAGGCACTTCCTGTATAACATCCCACCACTCCATCTGTGGTGGCTGCGCTGTGTCCGTTACTCGAGTATCCCCCTGCAGGACATTCAGATTATGTCCCTTTTCCTTGGATTACCAACACCTGGTGATAAATGGGGACTATTCCCCACCCCATCCCCACGTCACAACTGGCCATGGAGTTCAGGGTTCGCCCTGGGTCTTCACAAGTTGACTTCCTCTCTCTCCTCTCTTCCTCCCCCGACCCCCCTGACCCCCTGGCATTTCCCCCTCCCGTTCCTCAGCCTAGTCACTTCCAAGTCCCCTCACCTTCAAGCCATCAGGGCCGGGCCTCCCAGGAAACCCTTTCCTGCCGGGTTGACCCTGCAACAGAGAGAGATGAATGAGAGGAGCCCGGTGGGCAGCACGGCTGGTCCCAGGACCTGGCACAAGGGAGGGCCAAGGTGCCTGGGGTGGGGGCAGGGATGCAGAGCCCCACGTCAGCAGGCTGTTCGGGGGACGCGGGGAAGGTCTGCAGCTGTGTGACCTTGGGAAAGTCCCCTTCCCTGGCTGACCTAGTTCATAATGAGGAGATGACACCTGCTTCAGGGAGTGAGGAAAGGGAGGGGACTGAACGGGAGATAAAGGGCCCAGGGGATGGGGAGTGTATGCCAGTGGTCCTGCCAGTGTGGTTTGGAGGCCCTGCGGGTCCCTGCAACCTTCTCTCGATCCATGTGGTCAAACCGTTTTGATAACAGGACTAAGATGTCATCTGCCTGTGTCGCTCACACTCTCACGAGGGCCAGCGGAAGTTTGCAGAGGCTACGTGACATGTGGGATGGTCAGCAGATTGAATGCAAAGATACTAAAGATAGTAAAACGATGCCACTCTTACCATGAGATTATTTTGATTTGGAAAAATGGAGCTACTTTTTGTTAAACTAGTATTTCTGTGAACATGAAATGGGTTCATTATGAGTTTTAAATGGATTAAGACATTTCAAATGTCTCAGTTTTGATGACCAATATTGCTAGATGTAACCCACAGAAAGAAGAGCATTTTGGGTCCTCCACAGATTGTAAGAGTGTCAAGAGGTCCTAGACCAAAGCATTCATGAACTGCTGATGGATCAGTTGCAGGGATGGGGGGCGGGCAAGCACCTTCCGGAAGGCCGCTGTGAGCAGTGGGGAGGACAGAGGATGCAGGGTTAGGTTCCAGGCAGGGCATCCGCTTCCTGGCTGTGAGACCCTAAACCCCTGAGTCTCTGAGCCTCACCGGCCTCCAGTGACACTAAGCAAAGTGGTTGG
Source organism: Myotis lucifugus (assembly GCF_000147115.1). Lineage (NCBI taxonomy): Eukaryota > Metazoa > Chordata > Mammalia > Chiroptera > Vespertilionidae > Myotis > Myotis lucifugus. The sequence continues at coordinate 371,896 of NW_005871668.1, read as the reverse complement.
TGCCTCTCATGGGAGACTCGAATGAGAAAATGGATGAAGAGCACCAGCACCCAGCAGGTGGGCGAGGACGGAGGTCAGTGTCCCGCCTCCCGTCTCTCTCCTTTAAGGTCTGTCCTAGTCCCCCCTCTGGCTGGCCCAGGCCCCCACCCATGACTTACCCAAATGGTGCCCAACTGTGCATAGCAGGCTCAGTGCCAACAAAACCCCCGCCAGCAACACTTACCTCCAAGCCAGGGGCGCCAGGTGGCCCCATGGGTCCCTCATCTCCCTAGAGTCAGGAGGCAAGAGAGAGGGAAAAAGGAGAAAGTTAATCCAGGGGGGCTCTTGGAAAACCTGTCCTATAAGAAGGCAAAGGGGTGGACAGAAGAGTCCTTCTGGACCAAGAAAAATGGCACACCCGGGCGCCCTGCCTGGCCCACCCCAGGCAGGGGCACCACCGTCATGGCCTAGAGGCCGGGTCAACAGGGACTTCCACGTGGATGGGGCCCTCGGTGTCCTCGGATGTGATCGCCTGGGTTCAGGGCCGTGCAGGGTAGGAAAGTGAAACTCCATCATGTGCTGTGGGAGCAGAGCCCCGACTGCAGCTCAGAGCTACGGGTTCTATTCTGAGCTCTGCCCTTTACTTGCTGGCAGACCATGGCCTCACGGTGCCTCAGTTTCCCTATCTGTAAAATGGTGCATCATCCCAAAGTATAATGACTGGCTTAAGTTATGTTCCTGGAGGACGGCGATGATCTTTTATGCTGTAGTGAAGCCACCCCCAATATCGCTCTGGATGGGGGTGCACAGAGTCTCATGGATGTGAACGGAAGGAGGGAGGAGGCCATGAGAGGAACTGTATGAGTGGAAGAATGAATCGATGAAGAGTGAGCAAGTGGCAGGCATATCCAGGGTTATTTGGTAACATGAGTGTAGATGGGAACACATGGCGGGCGCCATTTTTCTCTTCTCTACACACCCCCCACTTCCCACTTGTGGCCCTGGAGACTCTCCAGGCCTTCCCGCAGGCACAGGCAGCCTCCAAACCCATCCCTCTGGCCTGCCAGGCCTGACCAAGGGCCCCTCTTTGGAGCTCTCCCCCCCCACCCCCCCGCCCCAACTTCCAGGAAAGCAGCCTCATGTGGCGGCTCCCAAAGCCAGGGCGGCCTGGGACCCCGCCAGACCCAGGCCCCGCTGGATGCCTGCCTGTGGGCGCGCTGAGTCTGGCCTCCTGCACCCCTACCAGGGCTGCGTCCTGGGTCCTGGGGTAAAATGTGGGGCCTGCCTGAGTGTGCACAGCGTCCAGCTGGGGCTTATAGTGACTTTGTCAATCCCCTTCATCACGTGTGAGTAAACAGCAGATCTCTCTGCCACTTACTAGCCATGCTAGTCACGTGCTTCTCTGAGGATGCCCCAGGCGGCTCCCAGGAGCAGGAAGTGAACAGCATAGGGCAGTGATGGCGAACCTATGACACGCATGTCAGAGGTGACACTCGAACTCATTTTTTTGGTTGATTTTTCTTTGTTAAATAGCATTTAAATATATAAAATAAATATCAAAAATATAAGTCTTTGTTTTACTATGTTTACAATTATCAAAAAATTTCTATATGTGACACAGCACCAGAGTTAAGTTAGGGTTTTTCAAAATGCTGACACGCCGAGCTCAAAAGGTTCGCCATCACTGGCATAGGGTCTATGTCATGGTATCCATGGGCTTCGGGCGCCAGCAGACCTGGCTTTGAATCCCAGCCCTGCCTGCCACTAACCACAGGACCGGACAGTCTCTTCACTCCTGTGAGTCATGAGGCCTCACGCGTAAGACGGAGCCGACCATTCCTACCCTCCCATATTAGTGCCCAAGAAACTGTGCCACCGTGAGCAGGCGCAGTGGCAGTGGCTCCGAGGAAGAAACCCCAGGCAGGCGGGTGCAGGCAGGTGCCGCGGAGGCAGGGAGTGGCCCACCTGGCAGGCCAGGGCAGAGAAGGCACCTGGACCGGCCGCAGAGCAGGGCTGCCAGGAATGAGCTGGAGGGTGTGCCTAAGGCCTGCAGGACACAGCACGGAGTGGGCCGGGGGTTGGGGGAGGATGGACAGGAACAGGGGCAGGGCCAGATGGTCTTACCTCGGGCCCCAGCTGCCCAGGGGGTCCCGGCAGGCCTCGAGCTCCGGGCTTCCCCTGTGAGAAGAGAACAATAAAAAAAGGTCACTGAGGTGGCACCTCCATCCCCATCACAGGCTGGCAAGACTCCCCTGCAGGCAGCCAGCCCAGGAGGCCTGTGGTTGCCACAGAACTGTCAGGGACTCACCTTCACACCTTCTGGGCCGTTGTCCCCAGGGGGGCCGATGTCTCCAGGGAATCCCTAGGGGGGAGGCAGAGAGCAGGGGTCACCCATAGGGACTGTGAAGAGAAGTGCTAAGAGCATAGGTCCTGGGGGTGCCGACCTGGGTCTCCATCCCACCCTGCGCAGTTCACTGCCCCGATTTTGATTCTGATTCTAAAACGGGGATGGTGGTACCAGGCCTACGCCTCAGAGGGTTGCTGAGAAAAGGCCATGAAACAATGCGGGAACGTATGTAGCACAGGAACAAACACACACCAGGGCGTCTCCACTAGAATTTCTCCAGTCCTGAGCCGGGATGAGCCGGGGCCCAGAGCCAGCCCCCTCCTGCTTTGAGAAGTGTCATCTCTGACTGCAGGGATCCCGCAGGTGTGAGTATGTTCTGGGGTTGCTGTGACTTTGAACAGCTTGAAAGGCACTGATCTAATTGCTCTCGGCTCCTCCCACTACATCCTGGCCAGGCGGGTCAGACTCCCACACCCTCCATGGGGGCTCACTCTCCCAGACCAGTCCTTCCAGATGGATGACTGGGCAGTGGAAGTTCCTCCCTGACATGGAGCAGGATCCCTCCTTTCCTCCTCCACAGCGTCACGCTGCCCTTTGTTTTAGGTGTAATGCCTGTGAATTGAGCTTAGGACCCCACTCACTTCCGGGCAGCCTCCCTCCCTCACGTTCCCGCCAGCTAGAAACCAAAGAAAGTCTTTTTTTACATGAATCACCGAAGCCAAAATGCCTCCTCCCATCTTGCCTTCATAAGGCGCCTTTTCTTTTCCCCCTTCTTTTGACAATTCCTATCAAAAGAAGGAATTGTTTTGGTAATTCCTGTTCAATTGCAGCTCAAACATCCTATCACCCTTGTCACCGGCCAAGGCAGGAACGGTCCTGAATTTGGATGTTTTTTTCTTCAAAACGAGGGGCTCCAAATCCTACTTTGCCACCACCTCCAAGCACCGTGTGACCAGGCAAGTCCCTGAGCCGCTTCCTCATCTGCAAAATGGTGAGCACCAACACCCGCCTTACAGGGCTGTTCTGAGCCCTAAGGGGAGTTACGTGAGCAAGTAACAGCACCTGCTGCCTGGTGAGCACTCAGTAAAAATCTGCATCCAAAAGGGTCTGGGGTCCGGATTCCTAGGAAAACAAGTCTGCTTGGGGTGGGCCGTCCCCAGGGAGAACTTGGCAAGGGGGGCACAGATCAGGTTCCGGTGCCCACATGGATCGGCCCACTAACGAGTGAGAGATCACTGACGGGGGGCTGGGAGCTGCAGCTCACACCCTGGTCCCCGGGAAAGGAGGAAAGGCCCCGGGAGGCGCTGACAGGCTCAGCAGCTTCTGTCTTCGGCTGAGCAGAGCCATCTTCCGAGTCGGCCAATCCAAACAGAACCCAACGCCGGAGAGGCAGGCCCCGGCGGCTTCCAGGACCTTCCTCGCTGCAGAAGCAGGGACACCGAGGAGGTCCCCTCCCTGCTCTGGGGCTCCCTGTCCTCCCGTGGAACCCGTGGTCCTCATGCCTCCCACACGTCGTGGTGGCGCATCAACAGGTTCTCGCCCCAGAGACGCTGCACAGCCTCCCGGCACGAGGTGGAGCCTCGTTAACTGCGAGGGAGCTCGCTTTCCGCCCGCACCGGCCGGGCCGCTGGCAAAACTGGGCTCGCAGAAGAGCCTTTTTCCACCGTGACCAGGGGAAGGAGTCAGGGCCACGAAGGCAGGCCAACTCCATTTGTCTAAAGATAGGACGGTGTCACGGCCAAAGTCAAAACAGTGGAAAGTCAGAACGCGAAGCTCTCAGGAAACACTCCCTCATCCATCCGGGCGTTCCCGGGAGTGATCTTTGGAAGGGTCTGGGGAACCCGGCAGAGCCAGACTTTTGTCTGTGAGACCTGGCAGAGGAGCAGGCCCAGGGCCGGGGAGTCGAGGGCGGGTGGGACTGGGTGCTGTTGATCCTGAACAGACAACGGCTCTGGCACTGCTCGCCCTGCTCTCCAGAGCGAGTCCCCAAAGTAGAGAGAGGGGGGCAAGCAGAGCTCCCCCAGCCGCCTCACTGGATCTCCTGAGGAATGTCTAGCATACCTATGCTAATTCCCACAGGGAGCGGACAGGACACTCGAAGGGTTCTGCTTCCCCGACTGGAATTATTATGTTAATAGCTAAACCATCCTTCATTGTTTCTCAGTCTCCACTCCAATGCCAGGATTTTACAGTGGCTTCTCACTTCTCAGACCCCGGAGCTCTGAGCCTTGAACTTTCGCAGGGTGGCTGTGAGTGGCTGGAAAGGTCCCAGGGCGCAGACGGGAGAGAATGTGCAGAGCTCCTATTAAGGGTACAGGCAGCAGCGCTCAGAGGACTCTCCTGGTATTTTTCCCTGGACACTGTAAAGGCGGCCACAAGGCTAGGGAGGGTCTCTGAGGCCAGCTTCAGTCCCGCTTGCCACTGACCGAGGGCAGAGGCAGAAAAGATGGCCTCCCTCGGAATTCCTATTCTCAGCCCCATCTCTCATTTGCTGTGTGACCTCCGACAAGTATCTCCCTGTCTCTGGGTCTTGGTTTCCCAAGGACAATACCCAGTCCCAGTTGCAACCAGATATAGAGAAATAGGGTATCACATACCTCAGGCCCAGGGGGCCCAGGAAACCCAAGGGATCCTTTATCTCCAACCTTGCCCTGTGGAAGAGAAGAGATTAGGGGGTGGGAGGGCAGGCAGGGGTAAGTGAGGGCTCACCTTTTCCTGATCCCTTGTGTTACCCCCTGGCTGCAGGCGGTTGGAAAGCTCAGGAGTATACAAATGAAATCTGCCTAGATAACTAGAAGGAGCTATTACTGTTCAAACCCCGCCTCCTACACCTACTAGCCATGGGATCCTGGAGAAGTCATTTCATCTTGTGAAACCTCAGTTTACTCATCTCTAAAATGGGAGCAAGAATAATTCTATAACCCCTGGGGTTATTAGAAGAATCTGACACACAGTGATATTCAATAAATAAATGGCACCTATTGCTATCATTCATTATGTTACAATTATTTATAAGGTATCTGAAGCCCAAGATGCTTGCCAGTGACTGAGGCCTATCTATGATGCTGGGTAAGTTCCTACCCTCTGGGCCTCAGTGTCCTTATCTGTGAAGTGGGAGAATCTCCATTCCTGCTTTGCCCTGCTCATCACCCGGGGCTGCTGCAGGAGGAAGTGAGGTCCTGGATGACCTTTTGGAGGGTGTGAGGTTTGGGGTCTCAGAATAGAAGGTACTTACCAGAGGCCCTGGCTTCCCTCGAGCACCTGGGAACCCCGGCAATCCCTGGCTGCCCTGGAAAAGAGCCAGAGCAGGCTGGGGTTAGTGCGGACCAGAAATAGCCAGAGGAACAGCTGCTGGGTCCTCCTGGCCAGGCTGAGGCCAGGAGAACAGCCACCTTTGAGGAAGGTGGTCCTTGCCCTCACGTTCCCTACTTGCAGGGAAATGGACTAGCTCTGCACCCTGAGCGTGGGGCCCCAGGCAGGCAAAGGTGGGACAGCAGCCTGTCCTCACCAGTCGTCCTGGACCTGGGAGCCTGGGGCTCCAGCAGGCCCTGCAGTGTCCTTTACGTCCAGGGAAGTCTGAGGCCCGGAGCCCAGCAGGAGAAGCAGCCAGGCCTGCGTGTCTGGCAACCCAGAGACATCCAGGCTGGGTCAGGATAGGCCAGCCAGGAGAGAGGGAAGGGGAAGAGGGAGAGCTGGCCAACATCTGGGCCTCATTGAGTGACAGGGTGAGGTCCAGATGCGGCCACATGGTACGGGACACAGGCAAAGAGGAGCCGGCCTGGGCAGGCCGCCTCAGTTCATCAGTTAGAAGGCCAGTTACTCACTCACTCACTCACTCACTCACTCAAACATGCCCTCACTGTCCACTCTTCTGGGCAGGAGCCTGGGCCCAGCTGTGCAGGGGCAGCCTGGGGACATACTGCCTGCCCGGAGGCCGAGCACATGTCCCATCAACCAGGGGAGAAGGGCGCTGTGGCAGGTTAGGGGCAGACAGGCTGCTCAGGCCACTGAGAAAATGAAACAGCCACACCCCCAGCAGATGGAGAGAATGGCTCGGAGCAGGTCCTGGGGGAGAGGACAAGGTTGGGTGAGCAGAGGCCGGGCAGAGGGTGTGCCAAGCGAGGCAGCAGTGTGTGCAAAGCCTAGAGAGGCAGTGGGGAGTTCAGTGGGGCCGAGCACAGGGCTGTAAGGATGAGGGATATGAAAGTGTCAGGGGGGCCCACTCACTGGGGTCCTGGGTACCAGGCCTTCACTCTTGGAGCAATAGGGAGCCATGGAGAGTTTGTGAGCACAGTGAGGCAGACAGAGAGGCGAGAGGCAGGGGCGGGAATAATTCAGGAGGCCCGTAAAGTCCAGGGAAGAGATGCTGAGGGTGGACGAGGACAGGGAATAGGGCTGTTTGGAAGGAAATGATCTCGAGGTAGGTCCTAGGCTGTGATGGGCCCTGAGACAGGAAGCAGGAAGAGAGGAGCAGGATGGGGTGTGGGGGGGGGCATGGAGAATCTGCTGCAATTACCTTGTCTCCTTGGAATCCGGCATCTCCTGACACACCTGGAACCCCTTGTTCGCCCTAAATACACACCAGCAAAGAAGGTTACGATGGAGACCACAGTGGGTTCTGGAAGCCTCCCCCACCTGCAGCCCCCTGGTAAGGTACAGCTTTGCCGAGACTGTTCCCAAAGTCCATCTGACCAGCAGCAGCCTTGTTAGAGGAGAAGGCAGGCCCCGGGCGGGGAAGGCAGGCCCTGGGGGGACCCAGTCGGCCTATTTGCAGACCTGCCTGGGGTTGCTCGGATGGCCGAAAACTCTATCAACGGAAGCTGAACTGCCAGATGCCACCCGGCCTTCCCTGCAGGTGCAAGGAACTGTTTCTTGACCCTTGAGCCTCTTCATCAACCGACGTCGCACAGCGGCGAGCGCAGCCGGTACAATGGTGCCCACTCCGTGGTCTGAGTGCTGGCATCTGTCGCTCCAGATTCCCCACCACCAGGCTGGGAGCTGTCACTTCTTCCTTCTGTGGAAGTTTCTATGCCAGGAACCAGCTACCGTCTACTTCTAATTAGCTGCTTCAGACCAGCCCACCAGGCTGAGAAACCAGAGCGCCCGGCTGGTGAAGACCATTGTAAACAGAGAGTCGGCCGGTCTCGAGTGAGGCCTGTGTGTTTCTTTTCTAAGACAGCACGTGGCATGGGCGAGGTGACACCGGTTCTGGCTGTGGGTGTCTCTTCTGCGCGCTCCCCGTGTTCAGCCACGTCCTGGGCAACGAGCTACCCAGGAACCCAGTCAGGAGATGCCTCCTTAGAGCCGGCACCACCCTTTCCAGCTCTCCGTGGAGGTGGACATTCCCAACAGTGCGCTGGCCCCAGGCTCAGAAAACATGCCCAGCCTGGGAGCAGCTGGAAGAATGGAGCGTCTCAGAGAACCATGCCATGCAGCTAGGGCTGTGACCTCCAGCAGAACTTCCTTGGTAGAACAAAAGCCAGAATTTAAAACAAAAAAAATTTTTTTTGAAACTTAGCTTTAGTTTTTCCAACTTGGAAAACCTGTACGGCCTCCCAGAGTCGTAGGAACCAAGGAACATTTTTTTTTTCTTTAATATCCAAAGGAGGAGTGAGGGAGTCACTACATATTTTCAAAGGCACCTAAGAAATCAGGGCGATGGATGTGGAGAAAGCTGGACCTGGAGCAGGAGTCTTGGACCCAGAAAGAGCCTCCACGCAGGCGGACGGAGCCAAGTGGTTGTAAGTGGGACGGAGGCCAGGCTGGGTCATGGAAAATCTAATATTCCAGGCAGGACGGCCACGGAACATGAGGCGATGGCTCCACCACCCCCGGGAAGGGCCAGGGTGGCGGGTGGCGGGGAGAGGGGCTGATCATCACCCGCTTCTCCCAGCATTAAAGCCCCTCCCCAGCCAACGGGGCAGAAAAGAGACTTCTTTGTCTTTTCTTCTTCTCCAACTTTTTTTTAACCCTAAAGATTTATTTAATTGTCCTGAACACGATAGGCAGAAAAATAATTTCTTCCTCCTCTTCGTCCCCCCAGAGCGCTCACATCTCCAAATGTCTCGGGCACCAGCAGTCCGCAGGCCAGCCGAGTTGTATGTAACACATTTATTTCCATGTTCCTGAAGAAACAGTGAGCGGAGGCCAGCGCTGCCTGTAAAAAGCTGACTGCCCACATTCCCATTTCCCCCAGGCGGCTGATGTCTCCACCTCAGGGTAAACAGGTAGCTGTGGGAGGGCCCGCCTCCAACAGAAAGCTCCCCCATCTCGAGGGGGAGGGCCGTGGGGGTGGGGTGGGGGGGGCGGTCAGCAGGCAGCAGGGCAGTGTCAGAGGGTGGAGCTGGGGGGTGCAGCTGGAGGCTTGGGTATGACAGTGGGGGACAGAGGAGGAGGAAAGAGATGGAGAAAGGACTGGGGTTAGCATCACACGCCTGGTGACCTGTAAGTGGGGGCTGGGAGGGACGCTGCTAAGACAATCTGGGGATGCCCATTACAGCTCGGCAGTTCCAATTTCCTATGTGTCCAGGGGCCCAATAGACCACCGAGCGCCCTTGACAAATCTCTTCTCTTTGGCTCTGCTCGCCCTGCTGTGCAATGCAGGCGCTGGAGGAGGTCGCCTCTGAGGACCGTGTCCGCTGTGCCCTTCTGACCTCAGTCATGCTCCTGGTTCAGGTGTCTGGGTTTGAATCCTGACACTACCTACCAGCTGCATGGCCTCAGGCATGCTTCCTATCTCACAGGGTGGGAGGTGGGGGGGGGGATTGGAGGATGGATGGGTTAATGCCCACAGAGCGCCCAGATGGGGCCCAGCACTGGTCCCTGCTCCTGTTTCCCAGGTGTAGGAGGAGCAGCCATCCGCAGACAGGTACAGAAGGAGCCTGGCCTCTCTCCGCCATTCGGGCTCCTGGGATCACGGATGCTGCCAAAAGCCCCCTCCCGCACTCCCTTTGGAGTGCCTGGTTGGTCAAGGAACTGGTAGGGGGAGGAGGGAGGCAGATGGCCAGGGGCAGAGCAGAACAGCCCCCATGGCCTTGTCACTCAGGCCCTGCAGGACCCAGGCCAGGTACTGTCCACCTGGGCCCTGGGGACCCATCCACCCACTTCCAGCTCTGCTCGGACACAGGGGAGACGGTGAGAGCTCGGCAGCAGGGCTGTGCAAAGGACAAGTGGCAGGGGTGGCGCCCCCATGGTAACTGGGAAAAAGCGGGCAGGGGCTCAGGGGCCCATCCAGGTTTTTCTGTTGTGCTTTCAGACCATGTGGTCTCTGGGATGGGTTCCCAGTTCCAATCGGACAGTTTATGTCAATTTGTTTCTTCCTGTGCCCGGAGAGGTCTGGACCCCACATCATACCTGCGCTGGGACCCATCATCTCAGCATCACTCCTCCTCTCTTCCCCACCCCCACCCCCACCCTCTTCGTTCCATGGCTTTGGCCTCAAAGCCGGACCCTGGCCTCAGCTTTGCACTCTGAATTCAGACACATGCCTTGCTTCACTCCCTGCCCACGCCTCAACAGTCTTCCATGCTCTATCTGCCAAGGTCTGCATGCCCCCAGAACCACCTGTCTGAGCCCCACCCAGAGTGACAAGGGAGAAGCTGGGAGCACAGATTTGGGGGGGGGGGCAGAGGGGAGGCAGGAGGAGTGCAGGGGAGTGGACCTGGCGAGGTCAGCAGCAGCCGAGGCGGAGGGGGGTCGCATGCAGATAAAACACAGTGCAATAAGGGAGTATTCAGATCACCTTATCACCTTTCAGTCCGGGCTCCCCCACGTTTCCCATCAGCCCCTGCAAGACAAAAGCGGGGGTCGGGCTTGAGGACAGCTCAAAGCTGCCGGCATCAGGAGCCCTGGCTTAGACCAGGGACCTGCTGTAGCCACTTGCTCGGTTTTCTCATCTGTAAAAGGGGCGATGGCCCCAGCTCCCACGGCAATGGTGTGGACTGAGGGAGCATGAGAAGGGGCGGAGGACTCAGGAACCACCGCACTGGAGCCGGGATGGCTCCATGAGCCGTGTCACACACACTGGCAACAGGGTCGCCCCTAACATGTCCCACCAGTGTCGGCCCATCTTCCTCCTGGACGCTCGCCCCCCCTCAGGATGTATGAAGCTCAGTGGTTTGCCATTAAGCTCCTGTGTCCCCAGTGATGTCCCCACTGGACTTTCAGTGTCCTGAGGTCTGGAACCAGATCAGACGCATGCTCAGCTCCAGGACTGCTGTCCAATAAAGACGCCTGGCATTGAGGGCCTACAGATAACCGGCTCTCTGCTCACTCCCCCCCTCCCCCCAGCACCTATGGCCTCCCCCTTCCCCCAGCTTCATGTCAGGGCACCCTTCCTTTCAGGCTGAAATGGGTCAGGGGGTGCCTGGATGGGACGAGGCCTGGGATAGGGAATGGCCCTGTTTACCTTCATGCCTTTAGGTCCTGGGTAGCCAATCGGACCCAACGTTCCCACGTCACCCTGGGAAGAGGAAGAGAAGAGGACGCTGTGAGAGGTGGCCCCCAGGAGGCTGGCCTGGGTGCCCAAGGTCCCCGGGGCCGGGTTTCCAAGGATGCGGCCCCGCTGGGCTGCTCTCAGAGCGAAGAACGCTCTTCGGTCTGTTTGCATCGCTGAAGTCATTGCTGGAATACATTTTACACAGGCCCTTTCCCAACTCATTTCTTGATTGCTTTCCCTCCCCCACCACTTCTTGCCATTTCGCTTTAGATATCAGACCTTTCTCTCCCGTATTAGATTCTTTGCATCCCTTACTAGCTCAGGGACTCTGGGCATTTCATCTGATTTCTTTGGACCTCCATCTACATAAATATTTGTGAAATAGGGACAGGGATCCTTCTCCTTGAGCCAGCTGCCGGAAGGGTCAAGTAAGCAAACAGGGGCTTCGGTTCCTCTCGCGTCTCGCGTAGCGAGGGGGAGGCGCGTCCTGTTTCCCAGAATCTCGCTGGGCCATCTCCTTGGGAGGGCAGCCAGGAAGGAGTGGGGCTGCCGATCTCAGGCACCCCGGAGTTAAAGACAAGACCCAGGAGAACCCGGAGATCCTGGGCCCCCAGGCTGGAGACCCCGCTTCAGATCGGATGAGACTGTCCCCAGTGGGAACAGCCAAGTCCCTAGACCAGCCGTGGGCAAACTACGGCCCGTTTGAAATGAATAAAACTAAAAAAAAAAAAGACCGTACCCTTTTATGTAATGATGTTTACTTTGAATTTATATTAGTTCACACAAACACTCCATCCATGCTTTTGTTCCGGCCCTCCGGTCCAGTTTAAGAACCCATTGTGGCCCTCGAGTCAAGTTTGCCCACCCCTGCCCTAGACCCTAGAGAGCTGGGAGGCAGCGCCTCAGTGTACACTGGAGACCACCTGGTCTCATCTCTCCTCTGCTGCCCACATACTGATTTGGGGGTGGGGGGGAGGGCGGGGAGGCTAACCATTCTGTGCCTCCGTTTCCTCCTGCAACAAATGGGGACATGTACCTCCAGGCGTTGTTTTGAAGGGTTATGGACTTACATGTCTGCTGGCATTTTTGGTTGTCACAACCAAAGGGGGTGCTACTGGCATCCAGTGGGTAGAGGCGGTGTGTGTGTGTGTGTGTGTGTGTGTGTGTGTATGTGTGTGTGTGTGTTAAATATTCTACAGGCCAGCTCCACAACAAGAATTATCTGGCAAGAAACCATGGTTCATGGAGTGACTGTATTTTCTCTAAACAGGCCCATCTTTCTCTCAAATCTCCTCACTTCCCACCCACCCTTGTCACTACTGTCAACCAACGATAGCCATAATATTAAGCCCACGCCAGAGAAAGGGAGCCCCCAGAAATACCCTCTTCTCCCCCTTTTCTATCGCCTGTGACAGGTCTACATGTCTGGCTGCTGCGTGAGCCCATCGATGTGCGTGACTTCTCTGGGCCTCAGTGTCCCACATCCCTGGGACAGGCTCCATGGAGGCCCCTGGAGGCACTGGAGGAACAAAGGCTGCCCCAGGTAGCCAGGCTGCCAAGAGGTTCCTGTCCAAGCTGCCTGGAGATGTCTCGGAGGGAGGCCGTCTCGGAGGGAGGCCGGGCAGAGAATGAAAAATCACATTCCTGCCTGGCTCCTGCCCGGGGGTGTGCAGTGGAGCACCCCGAGGGGAGAAGGAGGAGGTGCAGAGCCAAAGCCTGGGCACGGCCTGGCCGAGGCCATGCTGATTCTCACTCGCCACCCCAGACCCCTCCCCCGAATGACTTAGATTAGCGGAGGCAGATGCTGGAGTCTGGCTGTGGTCCTGCTGTGTGATCTTGGGCAAAACTCCTTCCCTCTCTGGACCTCAAGATCCTCACCTGACTTGGTCAAACCAGACCTTCTAGTGGAGCCTTTGCGAAGAAAACCTGCTCTCAGTTCCCATCTAGAAATCTTGTCGTTGAGGGAGCGAGGTGTCATGTCACAGGTGTAATAGAAACACAAGCGGCCCTGGTGGCTAGGCCCTGCGCTAAACACCTTACCTGTCTCAATTCAATTATTCCTCACTCCGGCCCTTAAAGATCCCTTCTGCTACAGTCCCCACTACACAGAGGAGGAAACTGAGGCCCTGAGAGGTTAGGGCTTGAGCAAACCAGAGCGGGCGGAGCCGGGATTTATACCGGGCAGTCCGTCTCCAGGGCCGCTAGGCAATTCTGAAGTCCCCTTTGGGGAAGGGGGAGTGAAGCCCGGATCCCTGGCCACAGGCACTGGGGCAGGCCAGTCTGGCTTCTCTCACTCTCTTTTCCTGGATGAAGGGAGAGAGGGGTGGCCCGCCCCACGCTCCCCGTGCTGCACAAATAAACAGCGGGCTCTGCTGGCACGCTGGCTCCGACGCGGCCCCAGGCAGGCATGGGACCAACGGCAGCTCCAGGAACACAGGCTCCTTCTTCCCCGCTCCAGGCTCAAAGTGGCCTGTTGTGAGGGGACTGGGTTCAACACAGGCCTGAGTGACGCCCGTGTGGGCCCACGGGAGCCACCGCACTCACCGCCCTGCAGGCCTCTCCAAGGGGGTCTGTGTGTGGTGGGTCGGGGCCCAGCGTGGGCATCCACCCCCGGGGCCAGGCATCACGGGAATGGGACTCAGGCTGCAGGGGACACGGGGAGCAGGTGGTGCTCTCTGAGGGCAGGTCTTCCTCCTGTCGACGGGACCCCCATGCTGGGATATCAACGCATTTGGGGGAGGAACAGAGAAGACTCCAGGCCACTTCCCCTCCAGTACAGCCTGAAGAACACCCGTCTGCTGTGCGCTAGACACCCTCACGGGCAGCCTGGCCGAGCAACACACAATGTCATGTCCCCACAGGAAAGAACAATGAGTAATGCCCTTAATTTGGATCCTGTTTCCACTTTGCCTAAGCTCCCAGACACGGCTTTACACACTTTGCCCTCATCTCGCTGGCTCCCACCAAGAGCACAGCCAACCACATCTGCAACCACTTACAGAGCTCCTACTGTGTGCCAGACTCCACGCTCGACACTTCCAGTCTCATCAGATCCTCATTAGCAAGCGCGTACGCTGCGCCAGGAACCCCGGTGAGGGCAGCTCACAGTCACCCCAGGAGGTCAGCACCCCTCTCAGGTCCACTCCTCTTCACAGAGGAGAAAACCGAGGCTCCGAGGGAGGTGAAGCAACTTGCACAAGACTAAGCCAGGAGTAGGGGGCAGAGGCAGGACTAGAACCCAGGCCCATCTGTCTGATGCCCCATGGGCCATGCTCACTAGCCCTCGATTGACTGTTCACTCCATGCAGGGCCAAGGATGCCTTTCTCATCGCCATCACCCGTAAGTGACAGGGCCTGGGGACAGGCTTCAGATGCAGAAACAGGCACGAGTTCCGCTCCCCCGAAGTACGCCATGGGGTTTGCCAGGGACCCCTGAAGACACAACCCAGGGTGCTCCCGATGCCCGCCCTTCATGGTGAGGTGCTGGCCGGGCCTCCCTCCCTCACACGCCTTCACCTTTCTGCCCTGCTGTCTCTCTAGCTGTGACACCCTCGGCCACTGTTTCCTATACCGTGTGCTCACACTGTTAACACCCACTTGTCCTTCTGGGTGACCAGACTCCGTAGGCAGGTCAGGCCCCTGCTGTCCGGTCTCAGAACCTGACACGGCTTTCACTCCAAGCCAATTCCACGCTGATGGCCATCGATGTGTGTGCCTATGTGGCCACCACTCCCCCCACCGTCCCCAGCCCCAAAGGAGCCACTAAAAGCAGCCTAGTGAATGGATGAAAAAACAAACAAAACAAAACCAAAATCCTTCAAACTCTTATTTACAAAACCCCCAGGGAAAAAATCCCTGGAACTGCCTTAAAGGCGACAAGCCTCTTTCCTGATCACTGATCGAGGGCCCCCAGCTTGGGGACAGGGACCTGGGCTGTGGCCAGTCTTGGTTCCTGGGTGATCTTAATAAGCACCATCTCTCACCCAGAACAGCCCAGGCACTCCCAGTGCGTGCTCTCACACCTTGGCTGTCCCCATTCAGCTCAGAAGTCTTGCGGAGCTGCTGTGGGGTGTCACGTGAAGAGCATGAGCTGTGCGCACAGGCCCAGGTCCCGCCTCTCAGCTGTGTGACCTTGGGCAGGGGCTCCAGCCTCTCTGAGCCTCGGTTTCCTTACCTGTACAATGGTAACCCCACTCCCTACCCTCAGAGACTTGCTGTGATAATTAAGTACTGGGCCCTCGGTTTGGCAAATATCAGTTATTGGGGTTCCTGGCCTCACTTTATAGACAAGGAAACAAACCCCGATGATGGTATTAGTGACAGAATATGGCGGACTTGTCTACTCTCCCCCACATTCTGGGTTTGGGCCAGATCACATATTCTTTGGGTCTCATTAAATGAGGAGCCAAAATCCCTCTGTGTCACTCCGAATGCAAAAGACAGAAATCTTCTTTGTTGGGCAGATTCTGGAACCAGGCACACTTTTCTTGAGGTCCAGCCAAAGGGTTTCAATTACTCAAAGGAGGCTGTTTCGAGGCAGTCTCACCTCAGAGGCCGCAGGGGGCCACCTGGGCCTGGGCTGCAAGTCCCTAGTGGTGACCCCGGGCCCCAGCCTCCCCATCCGGGGGACCAGGCTGTGCAGCACCTCAAGTAGCTCAAGGCTCCCGCAGCCTAAGGTATGTCCAGCACACACAGCTGACAGGCGTCCCGTGAATGTTTGTCTGTTCTCTCCGGCCCTTCCTCCCGGCTGCAAAGACCCGGGGGACAGGGCAAGTTTAGCTTCAGTCTGCATGCAAATGGCTTCAGCTGACTAGACAGAAGGTCTTGAATAAATGTGAATCTCCGCTGAAATGATATCAGTATGTGGAATTCCCATGTGCTCAGCTAAAAACCCACATCCTCTAGGAAACCGAAGGTGACTCACAGTCCACCTCCCCTTCTAACTCCTGCTTAGAAAATTCCTTTGTTTCCCACTCTTTGGGAAAGACAACTATTCCTCCAGGGACAGAAGCCAGTGTTCCCCAAAATCCAGGGTGGGAGTGGGTACCTTGGGTGGCAGGGGGCTCTGCCTGGGGGTGGGGGTTGAGGGGGGAGGGGCAGCAGTGACTTAGTGGTCTCGGATACAGCCCTGTGATCCACAAGGAGAAAGGGACCGTCACCTCGGCAGAAAGGGCATTTAAAAACAGCAGAGGTGCCCTGGCTGGTTTGGCTCAGTGGATAGAGCGTTGGCCTGGGGACTGACGGGTCCCAGGTTTGATTCCAGTCAGGGGCACATGCCTGGGTTGCAGGCTCAATCCCCATTAGGGGGCATACAGGAGGCAGCCAATCAATGATTCTCTATCATCGCTGATATCTCTCCTCTCTCTCTCTCTCTCTCCCCCCCCCTTCATCTCTGAAATCAATAAAAATATATTTAAAAAAAACAAAACAGCAGAGGCACAAGGAAAAACTCATCAGCTCTTTGAAAAGGGACATCATGAGCAATGCTGGGATGCCCAGGGCTCACCCCCAACTAAGACCCCTCAGAAGGGAGCAGGGAGAGGAGTGCCCTGAATTAGGAGTTGGGAGACATGGCCTCCGATTATGCCTCCATCCTCTCCTGCCTTGTATGTGACCTTGACCAAGGGCCTCAGTTTCCCCATCTGTCAAATGGGATTCACCTAAGAAACCATGCGAATAGGGTTGCCAGACTGAACAAATAAAAACATAGACTGCCCCATTACATTGGAATGCCAGGTAAACAGTGAATGATATTTTAGCATAAACGTGTTCTAAATATTGCAGCTGACATTCAGATTTCACTGGGCGTCTTGTATTTAATCTGGCAACACTAACTGGGGAGAGAAAGGGGAGCACAGGTGGGCACGAGCTCTGTAGAGTCGGGAGGGCCCAGGGCTGTGATGGCAGCGTCTCCATCTCCAGGATCTGTGGATACTCGGCCAAGCACTCTTCTTGCCCCTCTGAGGAGTCCATCTAGTGGACGCCAGGACAAGGACAAATAGGAATCCGTGCCAAGGATGACAGCCAGGGTACATAAACATCCCCTCAGGAAAGCTTTAGGGGCTGGATCATATAGCCTGAGGAAGGAGCCTGGGGAAGAACAGACAATGACCGCCTTTACATCCCCAGCAGCCTCTCCCGGGCAGGGCCAGGCCTTGGCTCAGCACGCAGGAACATCTGTACAATGAGAGCTCTGTGGAAATGGTAGGGCTCCCACAGGAGGGCGCGTCTAACACCAGGGTGTTCACCTTGGAGTTTAACGACCGTATGACCAAGATGCTCCAGAGACCTCTGCCTCGCGTAGAGGTTGGACTCGGACCCTCGGAAAGTCCCCATGAATCGGGTTCTCTAACACTCGGCGCACAGATTTATTTTTCCAACGCATCTAGGTCAGTGCCTCGTGCCAAACAAGGTGCCCGGCAAAGGACAGCGCGGGTGACAAATGTATGACTCAAGTGTCGACACGGCCTCATCCCAGGCCAGGCAGGCATCACCAGTCAATCTCAGCATCCTCTCTCACTAAGTTCCAACGTGACTTTGAAATCTTTCTCAATGCAGCAGCCTAGACAGCTGCTACCAGGGACAAAATACCTATGTATGTGTGTACAATCATCAACACCATCACCAACTATTATAACTATATACTAGGCATTTTATATGTACTAGTTTCTTTAAACAGTCCTCCAAGTTAGGTACTAATATTATCCCCGTTTTACAGATGAAGACATTAAGACTCAAGGAGGTGAAAAATGTACTCAGAACTGCCATTAAATGAAAGACGGAGCTAGGATTTGAACCTCAGCGATCTGGTTCCTTCTGAGCCATGGGACTAGACTGGATGTGTGTATCTGTGGTCCTCACAAGAGTGGGCACAGCAATCCCATCTTACAGACGGGGTCCCAGGGGTTCAAGGAAGCAAAGACATAACAGAAGCCCACAGAGCCAGGGGGAGGGGAGGCCCCCACTTGGGGGCAGGTGGATCTGAGCCTCCACCCCATCCCACCCACCCCACCTACCTGAGCAGGCGCACAGGACTGGGCCCTCTTCACAGGACTGGCCTCCCCAGAACAATAAGGCTCCACAGCCCCCCCCCTCCCCCCCGCTCCCTGCCCCTTCCCCTCCCCTCCCCAGGGCCTTCTCCAGCTTCTCTCTGCTAATCCTCACCCGAGGACATTTTTTCCCTTGTTTTTTAGAGAGAATGGAAGGAAGGAGGAGAGACAGAGAAACATCAATAGAAACACATCTATTGGTTGCCTCCTGCACGTTCCCTGAACAGGGACAGGGACCAAACCTGTAACCAAGGTACGTGCCCTTGACCAAAATCAAACCCTTCAGTCTGCAGGCTGTCGTTCTAATCACTGGGAAAAACTGGCTAGGGCTCTAGCCTCCCTCTGAGCAGAATTTCTCAGCAAAATTGCTGGAGTGGCCGAAGCACTAAGGAACAGTCTACGGTGACCCCCAAGGGCCCCCAGACTCAAACCCCACAAGGAATGACTCCGAGGACAGAACAGAGGAGGCACCAAACCCTGGGGAAGTTCCTAGAGTCTTTTCCCAGACTCAGGTCTCTCATTGGCCCTTGGGGCCAGGCCCAAGGCCAAGGCTCACGCTTAAAGAGGGGGCCCTGGTTTTGGCTAACAGAACCACTCGCTCCAGAAGGCCTACCTCAATCTAGATGGAGAAAGAGGTCAGATTGCCTCCCACCTCCCTGTGTACAGGCCTCTCTCAGTCCCAGGCACATCAGGAGGTAATAACGGTAATTCATAGAACAATATTTCCCACTAATTGCACATTAACTGAGTGGTAGACCCCATGCCAAGGACTGTACATGCAATGCCTCATTTAATCCTCACAACCACCCCAAGAAGATTCTACTACCATCCCTATTTTAAAGATGAGGAACTAAGGCTCAGAGAGGGTAAGTAACTTGGCCCAGGGCACACAGCCAGGATGTGGCAGAGCGGTGACTTGAACTCAGGTGGTCTGGCTCCAAAGTCAGTGCTCTGAAGAAAAGGATGAAGACGACTGTCCATGTGGCCCAGAGCCTCAGCTCCTCTGCCAGTCACTTCCTTCTCTGGACCTGACGCACCTTGTCTGTCAAATGGCCATGCTATCACCTGTCTACACCACCTTCCAGACCGACGGGCAGGCAGCAACGGGCTCAGAGAAGGCAGGTAATGCACCTGAGGCCACACAGTACGACTGTCCTCCCTCAGGCCCCCCCCAAGGCTGGTCTGTCCTGCTACAGCAGCTCCTCCTGGGTTTGATGAGAGAGGGGCCTTTTCAGCAGGTCTTATCGCTTGTTCCCCACACCCTGCTTCCTGCCTCTCCCCTTCCCAGGCATCGGTGTACTTACAATGAGGCCGGGGACTCCCGGGGGCCCTGGCAGGCCCAGCTCTCCCTGCAAATGGAGAGAGACCAAGGTGGTTAGTTGCCCTTCTCCCTCCTGGGCCACCCCCTCCACACCATTCTGCACGTGCATGCCTAGGGGAGTCCTCTGAGCTGACCATTCCTCGTCCCTGACCGGTGAGTCTCCAGAGCCTGGTCTAAGGTTTGGACAAGACCCTTGGCCCCCTCTGGCATCAGCTTTCTGCATCGGTAAAATGGGGAGGTTGGATTTCCAAGTCTGGCAGCTTCAGATTGTTAAGTGTGAAGGACTGCGCCATCCTGATCATGGTAATAGGATGTGCAGGGTGCTCGACCCAGGTCTCATTTCACCCTCACCCTATAGATGGCAAAACTGAGGCTCGAGAGTTAAGTGATTTACTCAAGGGCAAGTGCAAGAAAGGAACAGTGGTGAGGGCTGCCAGCAGAGAGCCACCAGGCTAGCTCCCCGCTCTCTCGGCCAGGAGGCACCGGGCCCCTGGACCCCCACAGGCTCACAGGTTTCAGCCTCCCAAGGCCTCCGAGATGCTGGGAGAGCTCTTGCCCAGGAGACAGGTGTGTCCGGGTGTGGCAGTGAGCAAGTTTCTCCTTCCTCTTCTCTATAAATGGACCTTTCCCAGAGAAGAAGGTAGAGAGATTTGGATCAAGTTCAAAATGCAAAGATGCGAATAAAAATAGGGGGCTTGAGGAATGGTGATTGTCAGTGAGAATTGCCCACAGCATCCGGGGTTTGCCTGCCATCTGTGCAACCCAGGGCTGCTCAGATGGAGGTCACGACTCCAGCCACCACGGAGAAGAGGAGGCGGCGAGAAATAGCCTTGGCTTTCAAATGAGGGAACCGAGGCTCAGGGGAGGGACGTGACTTGTCCAAGGCCACGCAACAACTGTGTGGCAGAGCTGGGACACACATCCGGTCCTCTTCCTGCTCCTCGGGGCCATGAGTATGAAGACATCCCCGCCCCTCCCTAGGGGGCCTGGAAGGACACCACATGTTATAACCGATAGTCCGAGGACAGATCCACTGAAGGACAGGCCCTGGCTACTCACCCTGTGCCTTTGCTGGTACTCCTTCCTCCACCTGGAAAGTCTCCTCACCTCTTTCTCCAACCCAGTTCTAATGTCACCTTTCCCCAGAGTCTTCCCTCCTCCTCCCCCTCCTCCACAGCACCGGGGACCTCCTGATCCCACCAATCTACTCTCCGCCTCCTGCAGTAACTGGGGAGACAGCCACGAGCTCCTCGAGGGCAGGAACTGTGCCCTTCCATTACACCCCCGACTAGGAACACTGGTGAACACTGGTCATGGGCCGAACCCCTTGCCCTCGCATTACATTCTCACAGCAGCCCTCTGAGGCCGGCATTTTGACACCCTCCCCCCACCCCACCCCCTGTTTTACAGACAAGGAAACTGAGAGCCAGAGAGGGGAACGGGTTTGTCCAAGTGCCACGCTGGCGAGTGGTGTGGCAGGATTCAAACCCAGGCCCACCTGGCTCTGAGGCCAGGGCTTCAGCTCCCAAGGGAGCCCAAGGGTAGGCCCCAGGGAGCATTTGTGGAACAGAAATGAGAACAGAATCATGGGGTTAAGGATGGATCCAGCAGCCACCTCTGCAGAAAGCACAGCGGGCACAGCTGCTCCGGAGGGAAGCCCCATGGAGAGGTGGGGGGCAGGGCAGGTGCTCCAAGGAGCTCTGAACATGGCCTGCACCCCCAGGCCTCCTCTCCTGCCGAGCCTGAGGCTGGGACAGGACGGGGAAGGCAGGGCTCAGCTCCGCAGGGCAAGCTGACCTGACTTCTCTGACTATTTACAAACCCTATAAACATGCCTGCGCTGGCGATTTCCTTCCAACTCGCTCTCCTCTCACACGGGGCCTGCAAACTATCTGCTCCCGGGCTGCTGCCGTCCCATAAGCATTTCCGGTGCTTTGTAAGGTGGCATAGGCCTGGCTTCCCCCGTGGGGCGAGCCTTCCTAAGTCCTTGAGGATGGAGCACAGGCCGGGGCTTTGGGACCAGAGGCTCAGGGCTGGGGGCTCTTTGGGGGGTGGGGTCACAGGGCATCCACAGTAGACAGGAGCCTGGGGTTCAGAAGAGGCACCAGCTAGTAGGTAGCAGGGCTAGGGTTTGACAGTCATTCAACCCCAAAGTTGGGTTCCTAAAACCTGCGTGAGTTCCCTCGGAATCTCTCTCCTGGTCCCAAAGACTTGAGATACTTACGGGGTTTCCATCCAGTCCGGGTGGGCCTCTTTCCCCAAAGTCTCCAGGAAACCCCTGAAGGCACAAGAGAGAACAAACGTCTATAAATTAGTGTTTATGCTTCCGAGTGGCTGCGATCCAGATGGGGGCGGGGGTCGGGGAGGGAGACACAGGACATGTCCATGCAGTCTCACTCCTTGGTTCTGGGATCTGGGCAACCAGTGGGGTCCCGGATCACCCCATGCCCTCAACAAACACTCCACCTGGAGAATTTCTCAGGTGGGGCCCAGGGACATTGAGCCTCTTCTTATGTCCCCAGAGTCTCTGAAAAGAAACCGGTGGCTGGCTCCCCAGAGTGGAAATGCCACCCCCAATCTGAGACCTGGTCCCGATGGAGTGGGGGGTCAGGAACCTGGGTCTAGGCCTGGAGACCGGCTGCTGACTTGCTGAGTTATAAAAGCATCCCTTTTCCCCTGTAGGCCTCAGTTTCCCCTCTGGTCAAAGGGAGGCCTGTGCAGCATTTTCCAGCTCAGACCTAGTTTGATGGTGACATGCTCTTCAAAAGCCACCCTGTGGAATCATGATCCCTATTTTACAGATAGAGAGAGACTCTGAACGGGTAAGTGTCAAGGTTATACTGCAGTGAACAGCCGCACCATTGTCACAGGTGAGTTTCGGCAGCTGAGAGAGAGGTCATTTTGCCCGCCCCAGGCAGGTCTGGCCTCTCGCCCCCTCCCTGACCCTACTCCACGCTCTCTGGGGAGACTGGCAGCTGGGAAAACATCAGCTGTGGGGATGTTCCTGGCGTGGCAGGGGGTAACTCCATTTTACTTCAAAAGGAAAAGAAAGCCCTCAAGCTTGGAACTTAGAGAAACCTGTTCTCCCCTCTCCTTGAATTCAAATCATAGTTTTTTCAGGGAAATGTCATGTTTTTCTGACCGTGCTCAGGCTGGAGTGTGTGATCGCTAAGAACCCTTCCGCTTGGCCCAATTCGTGGATGAAGCCTCGAGGAAGGAGCCCGGAGCCGGATGGAGAGCCTGACAGCATTCCCAGGCACCGATCCTGGCGGCCATGTCCAATATATTTGCAGCCAGCAGGCCCCAGGAAGGTCTCAAACCCATGGGTCTGCACTCAGAGGCCACTCCAGGCTGGCTCAAGGACTCCTCTCAGCCCCTCCGCCAGGCCGGCTGACCTGGTGAGGCTTTGCAGCCAGAGCAGCCCGATGCCAGTCCTGGCTCCACCGCCCACGGGCCTCCCGAGCTGCAGCACCCGCTGCTGTGCAATGAGGAGTCCCGAGGGATGAGCTGAGATGTCGCACCGAGGGCGAGCCCTTGCTGCCACACGGAGGCAGCGGCCAGGTGAAGGCACGTCTCTGAGGCATGAGCAAGGCAGAGACCATCAGAATGGTCGCATCCCAAAGGGAGGCAGACGAAATGCAGCCGGAGGATAGCCAGTGGGAGGTGACAGTGAGGTGACCACAATGACAGGAAGAGCAAACTCCAACAGCCCAATGAGCTAGGTCCTATTACTGGCCCATTTTAGAGATGAGGAAACTGAGGTCCAGAGAGGTTAGAGCACTTGTTCAGAGTGACACAGCTATGGAATAGCAGGGCAGGGATCTGAATCCAGGCAGTCTGACTCCAGTGCCCATTCTCTTGGCTATGACTGGACACTGAATACAGAGACAGGACTACAAGCCTGGGTCTCTCCTAGGGCTCAGGAGGACCCTGGCTGATGCACACGTGGGAGTGGCATGACTGATGCCCAGGACTGGTTCTGCTGGTACATGCTTGGTGGCTGCAATACCCAGCCCTGTCTCCATCTTCAGTCTCCCTCCCTTCAGGAGTCCAGCAGATGACCCTTAGGAACCTAGGGTTTGTAATTAAGAGCACAATGGTTGTGGGGGAAAGATTGGAGCAAGCTTTAAAAGTGCTGGAACATCCCTGGACATTAGAGCATCCACCCTCACACCGAAGAGTCATGGGTTCGATTCCCAGTCAAGGGCACATACGTTGCAGGTTCGATCCCCGGCTGAGGTTGGGACGCATGCAGGAGGCAACCGATTGATGTGTCTCTCTCACATCAATGTTTTTCTCTCTCTTTCCCTCCTCTCCACCCTTCCACTCTCTAAAAAAGTCAAAACAGGAAAAAATATCCCCAGGAGAGGATTAACAACAACAAAAAACGTGCTGGAACAAATCCTTGATTGGAACAATCACGATGGCCTGAGACAAAAAGACCCTGACTCCTGACATTCAGCATTTCATTGCCGCAGTGGGGAGACTGTGGCCCAGCACACGCCCAAGGCCCCAGCACCCCGCTAACTTGCCTCATCCCTCCACCCCTGATGGACACAGCCCATTTCTGACACTCGCCCTACGGCCCCCGATGGCCTGCTTCCCTGTCTGGCTGCATCCGCTCGCGCATGGCATGCACTCCCAGCCTGGCCAGCAGGGACCTTCCTCTGCAGGCCGGAGCTCCTGGATACAGCAGGCTGGCCTGAGGCCCAAGCCATGAGCTTGGCACCCTGCCGGGGCCTTAGCCACGTGGTTTCTCCATTTCCCCAGGTCAGGCCTCCCTGGGGAACTGAACGCCTCGTACTTTGAGCAGAACAAGGCCCAGGAGAAGACAGAAGCTGGCTCTGGGACGAGACGATAGACGTGAAAACAGGGACAGTCCTCGTGGCCACATGCATGGCAAGATGTTGAGGGCTGAGGAGGCCCTACTTCCCCAGTGTCCACCCAAATGGTCTGTTCCAGAAGGTGGGCTGTAAGGGCAGGGGGAGTGTGCAGCTTGAAGATCTGCAGTCCTGCCAAGGTCTCAAAGGCTCAGCTCCCTGGCCTGAAAAATGGTCAGCCCTGCCCAACTCACCTGGCAGAGCTGGGCTGAAGAAGAGGCCAGATGTTTGTAATCCAGCCGCTGGCAAACTCTAATGTGCTATCACCACATGCTGGTTAGGGTTTGCATCAATGGTGGGAATACGTAATGATCTCTAGGAAGAGCCTGCAGAAGGATCTTGGAGACCTCTTTACAAGGCTGCAATTCTCCGAAGTCGGCAAGTTCCCGCCTAAGTCTAACCTGCATCTCAAAGCACCGCGTTCTTTTCCAGATGTGCGCCCACATGGAGAGACCAGAGGTCCCCAGCTCTTTTTCATGATGCTGAGCATGCTTTCTCCCGGCCCTTTTGAAGTCCACTAGGGAAGCCCCCCAAAAGTGACCCCAGGGAATAAGAAGGAGGTGGGCAGAGTTCCCAGGATTCTAGAGCCACCGGTAGCTCTGGGACAGCTCTAGGTCAAGTTGGGGACACTGGGGACCACATCCCCAGCCCACAGTGTGACCACAGCTAAAAACTCTCATCTGCTTTGGCCTCAGTTTCCCCACGTGGAAACACGAGATCCCTCTCACTTTGCCCCCTTCTCCCTACAGTCGGAGAACTGGAAAGAGCCCTGAGCTTGAAACCAAAATGCACCGTGTTAGAGCCCTGCCCGCCCTGGATGGCGTGTGGCCGTGGGCAAATCCCACTGGCCCCCGAGCCACACACACCAAGGGAGTGGAAGCCAGGGCTGGGCCTTTCCAGCTCTCAGTTCTAGGGTCTGCCTGCCTGACTCACGACACAAGACCCGCCTGGGCAGGCCTGGCCAGAGACTACAAGAGGAGCTGTGAGTGGCGGCTGGCCAGGTCAGGCATTCCAGCCGCTGATGGTAATCCACAGTGTCCGACTAGAGGATTCACTGTAGCATCTTCCCAGCCCCGGGGAGAGACCTGTGGCTGAGAGGCATGGCTCGGACCCCAGCTATGAGTGTCCCTGTGCCGGGCCCCCAACAAGCCAGGATAGTCCAGAAGAAACCCCCTAGAGCTCATAGTTCCAGCCAAGTTGGTAACATCTTATATCTGGACCCCTCAGAAAACCATAAGGCATTTCTCTTTCTAACAGGTGGTGTGAGGAGGAGAGGAGAGCTATAGACTAAGTCCTCCTTTGGAGGTTGAAGTTGTGAGCACAGAGAGAAGTGATTCTTACTAGCAAGCAAGAGTCCTGGGTTCGAGTCTTGATTCTGTCCCCACCTTATTGTATGACCTTGGGAAGTTCCTGGCCTCTCTAAACTATGCTTATCTGTCTGACAAAGGGGTTGGGCCAGCTCATCACTAAGGTTCCTGCAGCTCCGATGGGATCCGACCTCCACTGTCTCTTTCTCGGCTCCCATTTGAAGACTCTCTTGCATTCTCCTTCCAAACCCAATGCCGAGGAGGCCGCATGCGTGGGCCTGAGGTTTTGCTGGCTGGAGAGAGATGGACTACAGCAAGATCACCACCAGGCCCGCCAGAAATGAGGCCAGCTGCAATCTGGCATGAGGGAACTCAGCTCGTTCCCTCGACATTTCCTCTTGTTAATATGTGCCTAGAAATTGCCTGGCCCAAGGCTTGGACAAGTGGAAAACCCATTCACAAAAGAATCCCCCAACCCCACCAGCCAGATCAAGGGCTAGGGAGCCCTGGCAACAGGGGATGGCCTGTAAGACCACTCAGGAGACCGTGGGCCGAGGGCACGGAGGGCCTGGAGGCTCAGCAAGGCAGAGACAAAGGTTAAAAGACAGGGAGATACGAAGTCCTAGTCCATGCATATTCTGTCGTAGCCAATGCAGACCCTGCCTGTTTGGCGGCCATGGTGGCTGGGCTAGAATTCAGGGGCTTTCGTAGCCCTCAGGCATATGGTATGACCACAGGGCGGTTTGACTGGAGGGAAGGGGCTTCCTCCCACCCACACCTGACACCCCAGCGCCAGGGCACAACCCCATCGTGGAGCATGGAATCTGAGGAAGTCACTGGCACGGAGCGAGGAAGCAGGCATGAGCTGACAGCTATAAGGGTTCAAGACCTTGGAGGACTCTGGGCACATGGCTTTGGCTGTGGAAGCCTCAGTTTCCTCATCTGAAAAATCAATCTCACCTCAAAGAATCAGTAGAATCACATGCAGTTCAAATCCCATGCAGGTAAAGGGGCCTCAATAAATGTTGCTTTTGAGGGGGTTGGTTTTGGCTACAGTGCTATCCCTACTACCTGGCACATAGTAGGTGCTCAATAAATTTTTGTTGAATGAGAAATGAGTGAGAGGCCTCATCTCACTCACGAGAAATGAGTGAGAGGCTTCTTCTCACTCACAAACCTGGCGCTGCCTTCCCAGCCGTGAGCAGGAGGTTTTCAGCTCCAAGAAAAGAAAATAAGTTCAAGGAGGAGGCAGACGAAGGGGCTGCTGGAAGTAGGAAAGTGATGGGGAGGCTGCAGGGGAGGGGGTGGAAGAGGACAGCGGAAGCATGGCTCTGTTGACAGTCCTGGTTGCAGCAGGCGAAGAAGCCACTGGCTGCTGCATTCTAACAGCTCTGACCCCCAGAAGCCACACGATCTTGACCACACCATTCACTGGTCTTCTCATCTTTAGTGGCAATGCCTGGCCCTCTGGGAGGCTCCCAAGATGGAGTCAGAGCAATCCCCCATGGGGGCTCTGGAGGTGGCCTCGACCTGGAGTGCTCTACCTCGGATAGCCACAGGGCTCCATTTTCACCTCTTTCAGGTTTCTCAGAAAGTGAGGTGGACTTCCCAGACCAATTTCTCCAACAGCCTATACCCCAAGTACTCCCTGTCCCCCATCCTCTCTATCTGAATACTCAGCACCATCTGCCAGTCCATCATGCATTCTCCGTTCCCTCAAACAATCACTGTCTGTCTGTCTGCCCATGAGAATGGGAGCTTTGTCTTGTCCACTGCTCAGCACCAAGCACAGTGCCTGGCCCGTAGTGCACACCCAGAATTCATTGAATGAATAGATGAATGAATGAATGAGCCAATGAATGGATGAACGAATGAGTAATGAATGAAGCAGTCTCCTTGCCCCAGTCACCTGGCTTGAGGAACAGATCCAAATGCCAGCCCAGCTCTCGCAGACTCCACATCCTGGCCTGAAGCCAGGAGCAACATGTGCTGTTTCTTGCCCAGATCGGGGTGTCAGGTGTCAGACCTCAGGGCACAGAGGGGGCTAGGTCTGAGGGTGAGGGGCTCCTCTGTTAGCGCCTTATAGCCAGGACCTGGATCTTGCCTTTCTTTGTATTCCCCATTTGGCCCCAGAGAACCCAAGTCCATATAGGCAAGGTCAGTGCCTGTGACCATGCCATCAACCCCAGAATCACAGACAGCCCCCTCTGGCCACCTGGAGTGCTCCTGGCTCCCTCCCAGCTGACTCTCAAGTTCTAACTCACCATCCCTTCTCCATCAATCACAAGCAAAGGCAGGTACAGACCCAGAGCTGATGATGGGTCCAAGTCTAGGCCTGACCCTGCAAGGCACAGGCAGGGAGCCTGAAGCCAGCAACAGGGCAGGGCCCGGGAGGAAGATGCCTCAGTTACAGTCCTGGGTCTCCCCCAGCCTAGCAGTGGGACCCTGGACACAACACTCTGCCTCTCGGAGCCTCGGTTTCCCCTTGTGAATAGCAAAGCATTGGGATGAATGGCTTCCCTCCAGGCAAAAGTCCTAGGGAATCCACGTTTACAACTTCATCTCCAATCAGTGGGCCTGGGCCATCATGGAGATCAGAGGCCCCAGAGACAAACCGAGTTAGAATCCTGGCTCTGCTGTTGACTCATTGTGAAACTTCGGACAAATTACTTAATCTCTCGGAGCCTTGGCCTTTTCTTCCTGCCGCACAGATGCCCAAACAAGGGGAAAAACAATTTCCTACCACGATGGAGAATCACAGGCAAAGCTGACAGATGGGGCATTACTGCTGAGCCCCCCCTGTGGTCCCCCTGCCCAGCATCCCCCTGCCCTCTGGCTTGTGTGTGCACGGGTGAAACAGGTGACACCAAGACAACACGGAGACTGAGTGTTCTCTGAGTTAGCAGCACCGACACCTGGCCAGGCCAAGATCCCCCAGTCCCAGCAGGTCCCCGAGCACGGACACTAATGACCCAGACAGCAGACCGCCCTGCCCCCACCTGCAGACACAGAACTGCATGGCAGAGCGCGCGCGCGCGCACACACACACACACACACACACACACACAGGCTCCCTCCTAGAGGGACCCAGTGCCCACAGGAGCCCCACCCCCAGCCCCAGCCAGGAAGCAGCCACTCGTGTTCTGGCAGCAGGACACGAGGCCCAGACAGCCCTACGTGCCGGCCCACACACTCAAAGCGGAGCGATGGCTGAGCAGAGAAGCAAGCAGAGAATGCCCAGGCCGCGGATGGACAGGGCAGCGTGGCCAGTGGGAGGGCAAGTTCCCCCATAGAGTCTGCGTAATAGACACGGAAAATCTTTACCGGCCTACCCATCTTGCCCCTCTTGCCAGGAACACCAGGCAGGCCCTGTAGAGGAAGAGACAGGGAAGCGGTCAGGACAGGATGCCCGCAGGGCACCCCAGCCCCAGAGCACCCACAAGAGGAAGTCACCGAGAGCCTAGCTTCCCGACCACATCCACAGTAGATACCAGCCTTGCACAGAGGGTGGATGGCCCTTGCACTCCTGGAGTTGGGGTCTGCATGGATCTGAACTGAGGAGATGGCCCCCCAAAGTACCCGGTGTTCCTGGTATTCAGCTGGTGCTCACTAAGTGCTCCTTCTGCGTTTCTAAGGTTCTCTTGTGGATGAGGTTACATTTGAGTTCCCATATATGGGCTCAGGCAGGGAGGGGATGGAGAGGAGGGTCCAGAGGCCTGTGGGCCGAACAGTCTCTGTGCTAATTACTCATCTCTGTGCCAAGAGCAGAGCAACCACAGGTGCTGCCTAAACAAATGAGCATGGCCGAGTCCAGGCCGGAGTTTGCAGACACTTGGTCTGAAATACAAAACAGGCAGATTTCTCATTTGCTGCAAGCCCTGCGGAAGCTCCCAGTGCTCTCAGAGCAGAGGCCCTTTCCTGACCTTGGCCTCTGAGTGACGTATAACGTGGCCCAGGCGCTCCCTCCAGCCTCGACTCCCCGCGGCCCCACCTTCCCACCTCGCACTCAGCGCTTGGACTGGCATGACTGCTAAACTTGCCAAGTTATCGTACGCCCCTGACTCTGCACACTCCGTTCCCTATGTCTGGAAGGCACCTGCCTTGCCTGGTCCCCTTAGAGGCCTCCCATGTAAGTCGAGGGCACCTGTCTAGAAGGGATTCCACGATGGCTCCAGGCTGGCACCTGGCAGAGGGAGTGGGTGGGGTGGGTAGGAGGTAAACAGAGAAAGCATACTCACACGCTCTCCATCGGACCCTGGCAGGCCGAAGAGCCCTGGGAGTCCAATGTAGCCCTAGGAAAGAGCAGGTGCGGGGTCAGAGGGCCGAGTGGTGGGGTGTGGCTGGCCCGACCCATCCCAGCCCCCTCGCTGCCCTCCCACGCCCGACTCTTCTTCCTGGCTGGCGGCAGTGGTGGCTCCGGCGGCTCCTCGACGACATAGGCCTTGAGGCAAGTGTATATGCCCATGGACTGCATGGTGCTGGCTTCCACGATGTAGTCCAAAGGCACATACCCTCACGCCAGGGAAGGGCGCGGGCGCTCTCGGGGGGAGGCCCGCCCCGAGCCGGGGCTCCAGGACCTGCAGGAAGGAAGCTCTCAGCTGGGTTAGATGCTAGAGTGGCACCAGGTCCTCCCCACCCCCAGGGACCCTCCTGGGCACCTGTGGCTTCTGTGGTGCCTCCTCCCAGGCCTTGAAGGTGCCCTGACCCCAAAGCTTGCCCTCTGCCTACTTCATACATATGAGGCCAGTGATGGCAGGGTTTGGAGGGCAGCTGGAATGGCCCGGCTCACCCAGGCTGCTCAGGGCCTTGTGACCCTGGACAGGGGTGAGCTGGGACCAGACCAGCTCTCTCTCTCTCTCTGTCTCTCCATGTGGCCCCAAGATGCCTCTCGCAGGGCAAACACCAAGCAGCCCAGATGCCTGTCTCTTTCCTCCTGACCTCCTGGCAGATTAGGGACCCTGTGGCAGAACTGAGAAGACCTCCCTGGGTGCAGAGGGACCCTCTGGGATTAGGGCCGAGACTGTGGCCATAAGTAGCTTTGGTTCAGGAGAGGAAGACACCTCACACCAACCTAGCCTGGCCTTGAACTGTGTGGCCCACGTGCTGAGCGTTCTCTGAGAGGCTGCGAGCCCAGCCCTGTGGACCTCTGGGTCCTCATCTTAGCTCCACCTTCACTGTGCAGTGCAAACGAGGGCCATGGGGTCTCTACCGTGAACCCAGTTTCCTTGGGTACAGAGAAGGTTCCACCAGTTCATCTTAGCCTTCCAAACTCCATTTACTTCCATTCAGTTCCCCCAGAACCTTCTCTACCGCCCACAGCTCACCCGGGAGCCGACACTGCTGGCTCCCCCTAAACACCACTTGCTTCCAAATTCCTGGTATCTCCATAACCATGCAAGAGGCAGAATGGACATCACCCCACTGTAAAGATGGGTAAACTGAGACTGCTAGCCATGCAGGGTTTGCTCCTCCTTGAAGAGGACAATAGATACTTTATCAGCCTCAGGCCTGGGCAGCATTCACCCATCCGACACCACTGGCTCCCAAAAGGGCGGTCCCCTCGCCCTCAGTCAGGAGCAGGAGAGAGGCCTCTGAGGCCTCCAACCACAGGCCAGGTGGCCTGGCTTCGTTCCCATCACGTGGGACATGCTGGAGATTGTAGCAGCTGGACCGTGGCCGAGCCCCCAGCTACTCTCCGCTGCCCAGGCTGCCTGGCCATGGCTCAGGCTTGGCTCAAAAGTCTCCCCTCACCAGGCCGTCCCGCTGTCCCTCTGCTCTCCAGAGAGCACCCAGGCGGGAGGTTGCAGCCCGACAGACACTGGGCGGAGGCCTCCCAGCCCTGCTCTCTCTCAAGCCCACCAGAGGGACAGGTAATGCCCACCCAGGGCCACCTGTATGGCACTTGCCAGGGCCCACTTACCCGGCTGCCTTTGGGACCAGGGTCTCCTACAGGTCCAGGTAACCCCTGAAACATAAAAGACGGAGGGCAAGGACATATGGAGACAGTCTACTTGCTGCCAACAACCCAGGCCTCGGCTGCTCTCTCTGTAGAATGGGAACGGGTTAGATTTGTGGCTTTCAAACTGAGCCCAGCCACCTCAGGACCCCAGGGAAGTGGCTCAAGGGGAGACTGGGTGGATCCCCACCCCCACTGCACCAGAACTGTCTCTTCCGTTCTCTTACTGAGCATCCCTGCTCTCAGGGCCTACCCAGCAGGTGCAACTCCTCGGCCCCCAGCCCACCACCTCCCTCTGCCTGGGGGCCCATGGCCATCTGCACACCACCATGGCCACAGAGCTTCCAGAAGCCATATACTGCACCTGCCTGCCAGGGTAACCTTTGGCCCCTGGGCTGCCCTCCGGTCCCGGCCGCCCCTGCAAAGGAACGGAGAGAAGCGTGAGGAAAGGAGAGACCCTGCCAGGCTCCAGGTCTGAGGGGCAGTGGGGGACTGGGGCTCACAATGGACAAAGAGGAGGGCGGGAATGCGAGATGAAATGGGAGGAAGGGGAAGCCACCGGCTGGCTGCCTGGCCCCCAAGCCCACCCCTCTGCAAAACCGGTCAGACCAGCTCGGAGGGACAAAACCCCCTGTGCCGGCCGCCCAGGCCTAAGACAGCACTGAGGAGGCCTGGCTGGCCCCCACGCTGGCAGCCACTGCTGTTTGATTTGGGCCCGGGCAGCCAAAATTCCTGCAAACCCCATGGCGGTGCGGATAATATCCCCTAACATCGCCCGGAACAGGCCAGCTATTCATGGCTCTAACCAAGCGGAGCAGCTCGTGCCAGCGCCAGGCTGGCGTGGACTCCAGGTCTCGCAGGCAGATGTGGCTGGGGGAGAGGTGGGGTGGGGTGGGGGCCCCAGGAGGTTGGGAGGCTCAACCGCCTGGCTCTAGGGCTCGTTCACGAGGCAGGGCCCAGGGAGGAGGTCAGGGACAGGCCGGGGCTGAAGCGCAGGAGCCGGCAGGGTGGGGGCTGAGGCCGTGGTCCTCACCTGTTCTCCAGGGTGCCCAGCAGGTCCAGGGTAGCCCTTGTATCCCTGTGGGGGAAGAAGCCACATCAGGCCGGGAGGCACATCTGGGCCTGTGGATGGCAGCAGCCCGGCCTCCCTGCCTGCCCTTTCAGCACCACATGCACCACGGCAGGGATGTAGTACGTGCTCAATAAACACTTGCCGAAGGGACCATGTCCATCAGGGTTAGCAGGTGCCCATGTTTTCGTCTCTGCTACTAACAGTTCTTCAACCAGAAGCATCGGGGGACTGTTCACTCCTTGGGCAGGTTTGTGAGCTGAACTGACAGCGTGTCAGTTCATTCTTTCCAAATCCAGAGAGGGTGAGACCCTCAGTTGCCAGGGTAGAGGGGTTTCTCAATGGGTGGGCGGGCTGATGAGGACCTTCAGGTCTGGGATATGCCCAACCACCCCGTGATGCTGGAACCTTCTGTCAGGACCTGCCTCCTCTCATGAGCGGGAAAAGATCTCACACACATTGACCAAGTATATTCACCAAAGGAGCCGCCTGCCTTCCTCTCGTTGGTCCCAGCAACTATTCCAAGGGGACACAGGGCGCCCACAGGCCTGATGGAGGAGTCTGGCAACATCCCAGCACCAACCTTGACCCTCTGTCCCCAGGGTCCAACTACCAGGGTTCAAGGCCAGGTCTCAGGGTCAAGAGAATCAAAATGAGCGTGTGCTTTCAGGCGGCGCTGGGGGTGACCCCTGGGTCATTTCGTAGGAGTTGGGAGCTCTGCAAAGGGAGACCCAGATGTCCTGCTTCCATTGGCTCAGGGCTGCTGTGAACTGGGACCAGGGGCTTCCAGGGCAGACAGGGCGGTTGCCCTGAGCTCCATCAGAGACCCTCACACAGGGAGCCTTGGGCTTGGCTCACACAGTGCCTCACTGACTGGGCAGCTCTGGGTGGGTTACTGCCTTCTTTCTCTGGAACTCACATGACGGGGTTTGAACTGAGGCCCCTTCTGCTCTGGCATTTGAGATCTGGAGGTGTTGGG
Source organism: Myotis lucifugus (assembly GCF_000147115.1). Taxonomy (NCBI): domain Eukaryota; kingdom Metazoa; phylum Chordata; class Mammalia; order Chiroptera; family Vespertilionidae; genus Myotis; species Myotis lucifugus. Next base: position 338,572 of record NW_005871668.1, on the reverse strand, counting down.
CTCCCCTAGAGGGTTCTACACAAGACTGTAGAGTACACACACACACACACACACATACACACACACACACACAAACTCCTGCAGACCCCTTCATGCATGGCTGTTTACCCAGGACAGCACCTACCTGACTTCCTCTAGCCCTTATAGCAGCCGTAGGGAGATTATCACCTCCATGTTACAGATGAAAAAAACGGAGTCTTAGAGAACGGAAGCCACTCACCCCGAGTTGCATTGCTAAGGACCAGCAGGTTCACACTCACCACCGTGTCCTTCCGACACCAGAGGCCACACAGAGAACCTTGCAGACATCCTGGGCACCTACAGGGCATGTGCACGCACACACACACACACACACACATATAACTCAGCACCCCCGCAACCCCCCAGGAAGTGGGACTCTTAATTATGAACAGCAGAGTCGGTCTGACCCAGGAGGCTTGGGGAGTTTACAAGCATTCCTCCTGCACCTACTCATGCCTCAGACTGCTCAGTGACATGATTGCATCTCAATCCGGGGCCCGCGAGGCGGAGACAACACGGCTGGCTGAGTCTTCCACATGGGTGTGCGTGCTTTCCCCCAGAGGGCAACTGAGGCACAGGCCACAGCTCGCAGCGGGCATGCAGCCCGGCTAAGACCCCTGGGTTTAGACTGCTCGGCTTCCGCTCCTGCTTCACTGCGGGCTGGCTGTGTGACTTGGGACCACTGATGTCACCTCTCTGGGTCTTGGTTTCCACTTTACAACGGGTGGCTCATGGATTGCGTGAACAATGTGTGTAAAGCACTTAGCACAGTATCTGGCATTAATTCCAGGGCCCTGTAAAGACTGGCTGGTGTTATCAACATGATCTTCCTGTCTCATTCATTCATTCAACAAACACTATCTTAAGTTTTATGCGCCAGCACCATTCTACGTGTGGGTTGCATGAGAATACAACATCCTTTGCCTTAATGGGGTTTACAGTGCAATTAAGGAGATATAAAAAGAAGTAAATAGAAAGGATAATGTCTGGGGGAGGGGGAAGTGGGGAGTAGTTTTCATGGGGGCAGAGTTTCAGGTTTGCAAGCGTTCTGGTGACCGTTGCACAACCATGTGAATATATTTAACACAATTATAACCTTAAATATTGTTAAGATGCTAAATTTTATGTTTTTTAAAACCATAATTCAGAATAAAACTTTAAAAAGAGATCATGGGTGTAGTGACCAGTGCCTTGAAGAAAAATGAGCAGAGTTAGAGGACAGAGGGTGGCATGCGGGGAGGGCATGGCTGCAGGTGGGCAGGCAGGGAAGGCCGCTCTGAGGGGATGAATGAGCTGAGAGAGCTGGACGTGGGTCTGGCTCTCAGAGGAAAGGCGTTTTAGGCATAGGGAACAGCAAGTGCAGAAGCCCTGAGGCAAGAATGCTCACAGGTGGGTTTGAGGAAGAATGAGGTCCATATGATGAGAAACCATGGGGGGTTCCATAGAATCACCATTATTATCCTTCTCCAGTTGGAGCTTGCAGAGAAGAAAGAAAAAGCAAAACTTTTGCATGGAGCCTCGAGCTCTAGGCTGTGTGACTTGGCACAGGCGATTGCCCTCTCTGAGCCTCACTCTGTCACCCTCTGCCTACCCTGAGGGGGTTGCTGCAAAGACCCAATGCAATAACGGGGCAAAGATCCCAAGAGAAGCATGGAAGGTGCTCCCTCCGAAGCCAAAAGGAACCTTCTAGAAACCAGTGCTTTATCAGAGAAGCATCCCAGGAGGAGATTTCAAGTAAACCCTTCACTCGTGACACAGCTAAAAGGAAACGAATGATCATCAGGGACTTCACCCAGGACACACCCTAGCCTGGTTCGGCACTAACGCCTTAATGCATCAGCTCATCAACTCCTTGACATCATGCCTGGGAGGTAGAAATTACTGTGCACACTTGCCAGATGAGAACACTGAGGCTCAGAGAGGCAAAGTGACTTTCCTGGGGCCACACAGCTTCCCAAGGGAAGTGCTAGCCTGTGACTGTAATGTACACACTTACTGAGGCCGGAGGTCCACAGGGCCACCCCGGAAAGACCCCCTGTGACACCCAGCTCCCAGGACAGATCACTGCAGCACTGCTGGGCCAGGGGACAGTCACAGAACCCTAGAGTATCTGAGTTGGAAGGGACAAAGCCATCTATTTCACAGCCTCCTTTCTCACTGGGCAGGCTGAGAAACTGGCCCAGAGAGGGGAAGGGACTTGCCCAAGATCAATTAGCAAGTTACACCAAGCCTGCACTGTCCCCCAGGCTCTGGGCCGGCTGGGCTGGGCTTTGTTCAGAAGGCCACGATTCCTAGATCTGTCCCAAACAGTGGATCCTGAAGGGCCCTGAACATTGCCATGAATATCCATTTCTCCTGGCTGGATGGGAGCAGCGGACGGAGCACTGCCATGCATGGGGGTGGAGTGGGTGGGAGGCTGTATGCTCCCTGAAAGTACCTTGACCGTGTTTACCAAGCTGGGCCAGCTAAATAGCTTCAAATGACAGGGCCCCGGGACCTGCAACCATCTAAACCATTACCTTCTCCAGGGCCCAGCAATTATGGGGCAGGCGCTGACCGCAAGGTGGACCCACGGGCAGTGATTTCCCCACGTGTGAGCGGTGCCCGACTGGCAGAAGGGGAGCGCAGATGCCCCAGGATGCTCCGGGGACCCTGGAGCCTGCAGGGCCTCCAGCTGCCCGGCAGGCGGGTCTCCACAGGACCCGTGTTTATAATACAGCGCGGTCTATATTTTGATTTGGGAGCCAGATTAATCATTGCTTACAATGCACAAGGAGAAACCAGACATCACCTCACTGTTGCTGCAGACAGTCTCCCTGCCGGCTGGGATGCTATTTGGGCTTTGGGCAGGGAGAGGAGGGGGTCCTGTCCTTGCCCAGGGGTCCTGGGGACCAACATGTTCACCCAGGCTCCACCTCAGCCTGCAGGTCCTGGCTTCTCCTGCAGCGAAGTGGGACTCACCACACGTGACCAGCTTAGCATTTCCCTACCACCTCGCAGCCCACCTGCCACACGGGGGCAATCGACAGGACACTTGACAGAGAGAATCAGCAAGGAACCAACATGCCAAGAGGTAGGGGAACCCATGGCATGATGCTGGGCAAGTCCCTGCCCCTCCCGGACCTCCGTTTCCCCAGCGGCTCTCTCAGAGCATCCTGTTGGCTCAGGAACGACAGGATGCTGAGTGTGGGGCTTTTCCAAAAGCACAGTCCACCACGGCACAGCCAGGTCTCCGATGCCACACTGCTCAGTGGGCACTTGCGACGTCAGGGCAGGCCCCGTTTCTGGACGGCCCATTCATTCAGCCGTGCCAGGCACTGAGAATACACTGGTGAACCAAACAAACTCACTCCACACCTCCTCGAAGAGGTTTTGAGTATTAAATACATATTAATACACTCTCTGAGGCTCAGAGAGGGTAGACAGCCCAACAGCAGCAGGCGGCATTGTACATGGAGTTTGAAGGAAGAGCGGGTTGGAGAGCAGAGGGAACTGGACCTCAGAAATGGCAATGGGCGTGGGCCCGAGGCCCAGGGCAGCCCCACAGCAAGGGGGCCTCAGAAAGGTCTCGGTAGGGCAGCGGTTCTCAACCTGTGGGTCGTGACCCCTTTGGCGGTCGAATGACCCTTTCACAGGGATCACCTAAGACCATCCTGCATATCAGATATTTACATTACAATTCGTAACAGTAGCAACATTACAGTTATGAAGTAGCAACGAAAATAATTTTATGGTTGGGTCACAACATGAGGAACTGTATTTAAAGGGCCAGAAGGTTGAGAACCACTGCGGTAGGCGCTCTGTGTGGAACTGGGGGTGCTACATGCAGGGAGAGCGGTACGTCTGCAGAAAGGCAGGAGGCCGCCTTTGGCAGCCTCAATCACACTCCCCCAAAGCATTCCCAGATGGCCCCCTCTGCCCTCCCTTTTATTACAGCTTCTCACAGACGGTGGTCAACTCAGGTGGCAGAGGGAGGGCTCACGGGCAGGGTGAGGGCTGCAGGAGGGCGCTGGAGGAAGGAGTACCAGAGGGCATGCAGGGTTGGCTGGAGTGAGGACTTCTCAGCAGGTGCTCAGCCCCAGCACCGCTGCCCTGCGGGCTGGATCAGCACAGGGGTGGGACAGCAGGCCTGTGCTCTGTAGGACATTTAACAGCATCTCTGGCTTCTACTGGTTAGAAAAGCTAGTAGCAACCCTCTCCCAGTTGTGATGACCAAAAATGTCTCCAGACATTGCTAACTGTTCCCTGGGGCACAAAATCACCCCCGGTTGAGAAGCACCCGTCTACAGAAGAGAAGGGAGGAGGGTCAGACTAGGGACAGCACCGGACTCCACCCTCCCAGGGTGCAGGTGGTGTTCTGGTGACCTTCAGCGCTTCTCCTTCAAGATCATCATGATCATTCATTCACTCATTTAACAAATAGGTATGCAGTGCCTCCCAAGTGCCAACCCTGTATTAGGTCTTGGGGATGTAACATCTCACTGAACCCTCCCAACCAGCCTATGGAGCAACCAAGGCCACATGCCCAAGCTCACCCGCAGGAAAGGGCCAAAGCTGGCTTCCATCCAGGTGTCTGCCGTGGTCCATGCACCTGCCCAGCTCTCGGGAATTGGCTCAGCCAAGCTCCTCAGCAAGCATCGCAGGCGGATGCAGAGAAACTCGCCTCGGGCGGGGAGCCTCTTTTCTACCTGATGGACCCACTCTTATCTGAGAAGTGGTTTCATTCAATTCAGCGTAGGGGAGGGAGGGAGGGCCTGAGGGTCAGAGACCGAGGTTCAAATCCCAGCTCTGCCGCTTAGTGACCCTGAGGGGTATTTCCATTAAACCATTGACTCTGTCTTGGCTGCTCCTGAGAAGCTTGTGTCAGGGTCCCACTCGGACCAAGAGACCCCAGGATCCCTGCGGTGGGCGAGCTCCCCAGGGGTTGTAATGCAGGGTGGGGCCGGGAACCACTGCTGCAGACCTCACCCTCCTCGAGGCCTCTCGATGATCTCAATGCATTCAACACCATTGCTGGCACACGGCCTGGTATACGGGTACACGTTTGCTGAATGAATGACTGGGGGAGTGAATGACTGGTGGAATGAATGAATGAATGACTGGTGGAATGAATGAATGAGCAAAGGAATGAATGAACGCATATGAATAAATGAATGAATGAATGAATGAGACCTAGTCGGGCCTTGGCTTTCTCAGCTCTAAAGAGGCATGATACTGCCTTACCTCCTGGAGGCTATTGTGAGAGAACGATGTGATGAGGAGCAGTAACTCTTCATGCCACCTCCACTTTGCCGGACTATTTAATATGGGAGCCCTCCCAACACAAGCGCCTCTCTCTGCCTGTTTCGTCTCGTAGGCCTTTTCATCTTCTAATAAACCTTATATTTTCACTGTTTTTCTTTTTATTGTCTGCCTTTCCCCACAAGAGTAAAAGCTCTGGGGGACAAGAATTTTGTCTATTTATCCAGCTCAGTGCCCAGCATTCAATCAATTCTGTCAAATAAAAGAATGAAGAGGATTCTTGGTGTCACTCTGAGTTGACACCAATTCCACATGCTGATGAGCAAAGAGGATGCTGACCTCCCTCTTTGCCTCCGGACGTCTGCTTTCTCCCGAGGCTCCCACAAGATGAGGCAGAAAAGCCCCAACAGGACCAGGCAAAGTGGCCACATTTGTCACCAAAGATTCTTGTGGAGGAGAAACTACCTACAAACAGTGAGGATCCCAGGCAGTGACCCACCCTGTCTGTCCTTCCCCACCCCGGGGACCTGAGCTCCCCATTCTCTGCCTACCACCCTCCGTGAGCAGGTGACACAGGGCTGCCACAGACCAAACTCCTCTGTGTTTGCCTGGGCTGGCCCCGGGGTGCAAATGGCTTTGCCAAATAGTTTTTTCACCGCATGGAAGCTCTTCCTTAATTTACAAAAGACACCCCTCCCTGCTCAGGTGAGCTGGTCCATCTTGGTTGGGGGCTCTTGGCCTCCCTGGACATCTGCCGAGAGCAGGGAGCCCCGGAACCCAGGCAGGAGCCGGGCCGTCTGCTTTCCCATCTCCCGCCACCTCTGCTAGACTCCCACCGCCACGCAGAGCGAGACCACCACTGGCTGCTTTATGAGCCAGGACTGGAAGGAGACTTTCCACTCACACCTCATCCATCAGAAAGCGCTGGAGCCCGAGGGGAAGTGAGTGGGGAGAGGAAGTCCCCCTGTGTTCTCGGAGCCAGAAAATTCCACGTTTTCCCAGCTCACAGCCAGCCACAGGCTCCGGTCTGGAGAAATGGTTGAGGGGGACATGAGGCTCCAAGTCCCCTGTGCCATGGGGACCCTTGGAGCAAGGCCAGGAAGGAGCCAGGAGGCACCACAGCTGTCCAGATGAGACCCAGATGGCCCAGAGAGATGACAGCTGTGGTCACAGCTGGGAGCCAGGGTAGAAGCTTAAGACATGGAGACCTGTGCCAATGTATCTACCGGAAAACCCATCAGCAGTTGGGGGGGGGGGGGAATTTCCCTGCAAAGAAGCAGTTGACCCTTGGCCTGCATTGTCCTCCTCCTGTTTCCTGGACACCTACTATGTGCAGTCCCATGCTAGGCTCAGTAGGGAAGGCGACAAAACAAGACTTGCACGACCCGGTTGATAAGGCTGGACTCGGGGTAAAAATAACTAAGCTAAGATGGGCCAGGGGTCCTTGAGCAGCGTGGAGGCTCCTGGCCTGAAGGCTGGGGCCCCAGGGGGCCTTCCTGGAGTGGGCACAGCTAGAGTTGAGTCTGAAAGATGGGGGACCCTGGCTGGGAAACTGGGGAGAAATCCAGGGACACTGGAAGCCAGGGACCCACCGTCTAGGAAAATGGTAGACTTTCCTGCGAGGGCGTTTAGAGCAGTAACCCCCCCCACCCCGCTTGGCTGAAGCAGGGACAAGGTTGGGAGCAGCATGACAACAGCTCAGAAGGTACAGAGCACGTATTGCCTTCACAGAGCATTTGCCTCCCCTGCAGCGTACCAGGGAGGGACGAAGGTTAGACTCAGGGAGGTTCTAGACTTGCCCAAGGTCACACAGCTGGGAGACGGCGTAGCAGCAATAGATCCCAGGTCCGAGGGACCCCAGAGTCCACTCTCCCAATCTCTCTGCTGCAGGCTGACAGCCCCAGGCAGTAGGGAGTCAAGGGAGGCGGGGTTATCGCCGCCATCCAGGTGGGAGGAGGCTAGGGCTCAGGGAGGTAATACGCAGGCCCAAGGCCACTCAGCAGGTTGGAGGTGGAGCCCTGGGCCAATGCAGGCCCTCCCGGCTCTGGCAATATTCCTCCCACCGCCCGTGTATTCCTCAGAAAGGCCTCCCAGGAGTAGCTGCACCCCCAGAGGAAGGACAGCAAACCAGGGCCACTTCCTGTCACACCTCATTAACCATGGTTAGGGGAGGCCTACTCCAAGCCAAGGTGCTGCCTGCCCAGGCAAGCACAGACCCTGGCAAACCTCTCTCCCCTCCCACCAATGTTCCCTGTGCCCAGGGAGCTGGGCTGGGGCTAAGAGAGGCAGGTGCGGGGGTTGGGGCAGGCGGTTCCCAGCTCCTGCCAGATGACCCTGCTTGCTAGGAAGCCCACTGAGCAAGGCAAAGCATCGAAACCGAGGTGTACCTTTCGTCCAAGCGGTCCTGGGTCCCCAGGGAGCCCGGGCAAGCCCATGTCGCCCTGCAAGACAGAGACAAGGGGTGAGCTTGGGGGATGGGAGCAGAGACACGTGTCAAATCGAAGTGTGAGCGCTCATGGCCAGTTGTTCATGAACTGGACTCAAGGAGGCCCGGAGGCCTCAGGAGAGACTGGGGCCTCTGAGCGGAGTGAGGGCAGCCCAGTGGGCAGGGTGTCCAGCCCCTCTCCACATAACCGTCACTCCATTCAGTCACTCCATTTGATCTACAGGGTGTCCCCCAAAATGTAGACATACTTTAACAGCTGAGAGCTCAATTTTGAAAATAAAATGTATCTTAATAAGCGCTGCCTTTATCATTATTCAAAGTGTGTGCATACATTTTGGGGGAAACCCTATATTTTCTATATTGGATTTGGGAAATAGGTCCTATGCTAAATATTTGAGAACCACTGTCCCAGGGTGCATGTAATTCATCTGCCTCAATCCAATCAGCGCTCTCTCCCTCCCTTTCTCTCTCTCTCTCTCTCTCTCTCTCTCTCTCTCTCCATTCCTCATCCTTGCTGGGCATGGTGGTCACCGTAGGAGGCATTTCTGCCACCCCCATGAGACCTGAGAACAGACAACCCAGGAGCAAGAGATAAGACCTGGGTACCAATCCTGCTCTGCACCCGGCCAGCTGTGTGAGCTCCAGCAGCCACCCGCCTCCGGGGCCTCTATTTCCTCATCTGCAAGCTGGGCCCATCTGCCCTGGTTTACAAGGTTACAACGAGGAGCAGATGGGAGTGCATGTGAACATTTACACCCAGGGTAATGGATGAAAAAGAGCATCAGTGAGGATGTGAAGGGGTGAGCCTCCTGTGACTCGGGGAAACCAAAGGGAGCTGCCACTTGTATGTGCCCCAGAGGCCGGGGTGGGAAGCAGTGTTCTGCCTGTCAGGAGGGCTCCTAGGCTGAGTCCAGAGGAAGGCAGACAGACTGGGGTGTTCCCTCCAGGATTTGGAGCTCTGAGACGCTGGGGGCCTTACCTGGAGTTCTGGGGTCCCCTGTTCCCAAGGGTCCTGCACTCCCTCCAGGTCCCTTGGTTAGTGGACGGGGTGACGCCTCAGGAAGAATGCTTGTGCTTTCTCTTCCACGGGGAAACCTCTGGTCTCATCGCCCTCCCCTGGCCCGTTCCCTTCCCCCCTCCTAGACGTTCACACACCTGTCTATTAACCTCGGAGGGGACTTTGAATGTCTTTTGGAAGCTTCCTGGGCATGTGCAACCAAGAAGCTTCTGGATGCCAAGGGTCACCTAGAAGGCCCTATGGAAAGCCATGCCGCGTATTGGACAAAAGGACATTCCCCAAGAACGTCCTAGGGAAACCTTCTGTGGGTGTTATTGGCTGCAACCCCAGAAGACAGTAGGAAATGGTGTTGGGCTTGGTGTGGGGAAAGGCGGAAGGACTTCAAGGTAAAAACCAAACCAGCGCCGACCTTTCCAGACTGTCAGGCAGCAGCCCAGGAGGGCTCCCCCAGGGCCCGGCGGTTTCCCTGCTGCTCACTCCCCCTGCCCTGAGCTCGGGGGCCCTGGAAACCTACCTTGGTCCCATCGTGGGCCTTTCCTGGTGAGAGCCCCGGGTCCCCTTTCTGTCCCTGAAACAAAAACAATTCCGCTGATGTCTCCCATACACTACTCTAAGCCCTGTCCCCCGCTTAAACACCCTCCCTCCACCCCCACTCACACACTCCACTACTCCAGACCCCAACACCTTCCACGCTCCCCACTGATGGCGTGACGACAAAGTCCCAACCCCTCCTCTGGCGTCCCAAGTCTTGGGTCCCCTGGTCCCAATCATCCTACCCAGATTTGACTCTCCTTCACCAGCCACACACACAGACAGGGTCGTCTCTGCCTTCCCCAGACCACAGCCCATTCCTCAGCCATGCTCTGCACTTCCCAGCTGCCAGGCCCTCGCACAGGCGGCCACTCCCACCTAGGAAACCATTCCACAGGCCTCATTAGCCAGACATAAACATTCTTCAAGATGCAGCTTGAGTGTCCTCCCCAGTCGGGGCCTGCGTACGGGTCGCACGACCTTGCACATGGGAGTTGCTAGGACTGCCTCCCAGGTGGCTCCCCTGGGCTCTCAGGGAGCTTCTGAGACCCAGACAAGAGACGCCCCTGGTTCCATTTCCAGTTCGCTCCCCTCAGCACTGTAAGTATCCAGGGTGGGTGCCGTCATACCCACTTGCATCTGTGTACAGCCCCTCAGAGTTCGCAATATCCCTCACCTCACTAGATTCTAACAGCCCAATGCAGTGGGCAGGGGCAGTGTTATCACCCCCATAACATATTCGGGAAAACGGAGGCCAAGAGAGAAGAAAGAGACAGTCCAGGCCCCGGGATGAGGTGCTGGCCAGCTAAGATGAGAGCCCTGAAGATGAGTTAGAACTGGTAGTATTTCAGGGAGAAACAGACCAGCAGCGGGTCCTCCGTCAGAGACAAGCACCCTTTGTGTTTAGATCTGGGAGTGTCCCCATTGCAGAGTCTGGCTCCTGAGAGCTGGGCCCAGAGAAAGGGCCAGTTCACCAGCTGCGTCTCCTACAGGCTGGAAAGAGCGCTCCTGGCTGTGGGCCCGCTCATTTGGCCCAACCTGGCTAAATTACTCAGCAAACAGCCCTTTGGAAAGTCGGTCCACCCTGATGTCACCTCCAAGAGCCCCTGAGCCTGTCCCTCACTCTCACTCCCACGCTCCCGCTCCCAGCTGGACCCTGAGTCAGAAGTCCTGGGGTGATTTCACTTCTCTGGGCCCTGTCTTCTCACCTTTAAAATGGGGGCTGTGCAGCACACACAAACAGGCATGCACACACGGACACACAAACAGGCATGCACACACGGGCACACACACATGCACAAGAGCACATACAGCTGCACACACACACACACTCTCACCCAGGTGCATGCACACACTTTACACACAGGCTCATGCATGCACATGCATGCCCATAGGCTCATGCCCACATGCTCATACACCTACACACAGGTACATATATGTGCCCTTGGCATTTGCACACACGGTCACATGTGCACATGGGTGCATGCACATACACACACTTGTACACACGCACATACACCTGCCAGCTTTCCAGGTTTCTTGGCAAGGAGCCAGTGAGATAATGAATGTGACACATGGGAGGGGTGGTTTGGCCAAGTTCAATTAATTCCCATTTGGTTCTTCTCTTTGTCAGAACCCAGACCTTCCAAATTCTGACTCAATCGCTCTTCTCAAGAAATCATTGCATTCCAAACTGGATAGGGCTCTACAGAGGGAAGGGAGCAGCCTTCTACTGCCCACCCACTCCGTGCCCAACACTGTGCCAGGCTCCATTAGTCCTCTTAACACGCCCCCCCCCGCCCCCCCCGTGATGCAACTCAGAAGCAGAACCAGGGTCAGAGAGGCTGCGTCACAGCCTGGGGTGACACGCAGGTGAGAGGCCAGGTCTTACTAGGTCTGACTCATCCCCCGTCTGTCTGAGTTTTCAGCTCTTGTTTATAAATGGGAAGCCTGGGTACTTCTCCCACACCCTCCAGCTGCCCCAGGCTGAAGGGCAGCCCCTCCCTGCTAGGACCCCAACCCTCTGTTCCCCTGGGCCCCTCCAGTCACTTCTGCAGAACCTGCCCTCGGGGATCTCACACTGCGGCTGCCCCTCACTGACACTCTCCCACCCTCTGCTGCTCACAAGCCCGACTCCACTACCTTTTATGTCCATGATGCAAGGCCAGGCCCAGGGCTCCCTGGGTTTCCAGTGGCCAAAAAAGGACAGTTACTCTCCCCACCCGCCCTTGCCCACCTCAGTCTACAGCTGGTAAAGGAGCTGGGCTTACAAAGCTTTCGGAGTGGGCCTCCAGGTATCCTATTCTGTCATTTTATAAAAGGGGAAACTGAGGCCCAAAGAGATGACGCCCTTGCTCCCTTGCCAGGGGCTCTTACTGGGGCATTTTAGTTATTTATGGGATTCTCTGTGGGTTGTCAGCAGCAGCACAGTGCTTGGAATATAATCCCCGCCTGAGGACAACATCCACAGGTACAGATCCTTATGGACCATCTACTGTGAGCCAAGTCCGGCAGTGACTGCAGGGAATACCACAGTGGGGAACGAGACACAGGGATCGCCCCTGGGACGCTCTTGAGGGAGAAGCCAGAGAGACGGGTAATGGTAATAATAAGCTCAGCATCTACCGAATACACGCCTAAGCTCTCCACACATAAATCTATGTGGTGGCAACTACCCCTCTCCCGATGTCACATAGGAGGAGACTAAGGCACAGAGAAGGTAAGTAACTTGTCTAAGGTCACACAGCTAGTAAGTGGGACTTAGACGCAGGCAACCTGGTTTCAGAGCTCAAGCTCTGAACATTTCAATACTCAGCAGATAACACGTAGAGTCCAGGAGGAAGTTGAGAACTGAGGGCTAAATCCCTAACAGGAGTTACAGCTAAGCTAAGGCTGGAGGAAGACGAGGAGGGAGCCAATGAAGTTAAAGCTCAAGAGATGCTCCAGGCACCTTGGTCAGGGGAAGGTGTGACTTCCACGATGGAAAAGGCTAGACATCTTCCCAGCCATACTCCTGCCAATTCCCCAGTAAGAGACATAAGGAAGATATAAACTTTAATTCATTGTTTACACCCTGGTGAGGACAAGAACCTGGTCACCAACCCAGCTCTCCAGTCCAAGAGCCTGTGTAACCTTGGACAAACTGCTTTTCTTCTCTGTGTAGGGAACTGCCTGGGCTCGTGAACAGAGCCTTGAACAACTAGAAGGTGGATGGGAAGGCGAATCCTAAATACAAACACAGTAGGAATGGGAACTGTGTTGAGCCCCTGTCCTGTGGGTAGGGTGGGAGGTGAAGAGATCTGATCTAGCCGCAGGCCTGGAACCTCCTCTGAAGATTCACTGGACTTTCCACTATCACTACTACTATTTTGTGTGTTTAGAGTTCTGACCAATGCAATAAGGCAGGAAAAACAAATAAGACTACTAACCTTTGAGGAAAAGGAGACAAAAATATTTCCTTCTTTGCAAAAAAATAAAAGATGAGTGCCTGTCTAGAAAAATCTAGGAGAACTAACTGAAATACTGTCAGAATTAATAAGATAATTCAGTAAAAAGCATGTTTATAAAATAAACACAAAAAGTGCAAAAATACAAAAGTCAACAGTTCTCTTCAATAGCTGAGAGCCAAGATAGAAAATATAATGAGGAAGATATTCCATTCATAACAACAACAAAATATAAAATTCCCAACTATAAACTTAATAAGAATTGTGCAGGGCTTATGCAATAAAAACAATAAAAGTTACTAAGAGACATTTAAAAAAACTCAACTAAATGGGAAGACTTAATATTTTAAAGATGTTGATTCTTCATAAATTAATATGCACATTTAATATAATTCCAATAAAACCCCAAGAGGGTTTTATAAGGAAATTATTAAGAGGAGCATACTAAAGTACATCTGACAGAATAAATAGCCAGAAATATTTTAAAAGAACAGGGGCGGGAAGACACACAGTATAAAGACAGTAAATGTCATAATATAAAATGGCACTTTACTAACATAAAAATATAAATAGCAATGAAACATACTTCAGTGGACTGAAACAGACTCTGATCTATCATACAGTAATGAGTGGAGGAAAGTTTATTTAATAAACGGTTAACTATTGGAGGGAAAATAAAGTTAGAGCCCTACCTCATATTGTCCTCTTATTGAAAATCAATTCCAGATGGTTTAAACTTTTTTAGTACAAATGATATTATGAAATAACTAGAAATATAAGTGAATACCTATCTGATCTTAGGATGGGAAAGAAATGTGTAAGAATAAAAGTAAATAACCATGCATTTCACATATGGTGGAGCCCTCTCCAAACTGACATGTTTTAAGTTCCTAATCAGTGTTAGCGATTATTGTTAGTAAAATATATATATAAAAAACACTTTGATTTGTGAAAATCATCATGAATACTCTTAGCAGGCAAACAGTAAATTAGAAAATATTTATAAGGTAGATGAACTCTTAATAATCTTAATATATAAACATAATTTCTACAAACCATCAGCCAGGCCCTGCTTCCCGAGCTGCCTGAGTAGCCTTTACAAACCTCATCTGATCGTGTCACTTCTGCTGCAAATCTTTGCATGGCTTCCTGCTGCTCTTTGGATAAAGTCCAAAAGTCTTACCACCACCTACAGGCCTGCTGCCCTCCGCAGCCTTCTCCTGCCCCTTTGCCTAGTTACCTGCAGCACTTCAGACCTCAGTTCAACCTCCCCATCCTCTGGGAAGACCTGTCTCACCTCCCAGACCAGACAGATACATTCCTGAGCAAACCTGGCCATTCAAAACAGCTGCTGATCTCAGCATCCTGGTGTACCCCATGACCTGGGAGACCTGAGGCTGCTACAAAGCAGAAGTCTCCCAAGGAGGTCCCCTCTGGAGCGGAGAAGCAGGTCCTCCCAGGGGACAGTGTCTTCATCTGCTGGAGCCTCAGTTTCCCCATCCGTAAATGGGTACAGTATCTCCACCCACCTCATAGATCTTTGTGGGGATCAATTGAGATAAGCTACATAAAGAGTGTGTGCAGTGTTCAGTGCACAGTAAGGGCCCAATATATGGTAGATATTATCATCAGTGTTTGCCTTGTTAAAACCCAGAGCCCCTCTGGGCAGCTGCTAGGCGCTGGGCATCTGATGCTCCCATGCACACCTTCCAAGGAAGGACCCAGCCCAGCCTGGCCATAGAGTCATGGACCCACAGGGGCTGAGGCTGGTGCTCCTGCACCAGCATTCTGGTGCCATATGTTCACATATCCAGGTCTACCTGTGTATGACCTTTGCCCCAAACTCCCCGACAAGCTGGGAGCCAGAGTTCTGCTCCAGGAGTCAGGACTGGCCTCCAGAGGCAGCCAGCTGTCACTCACTGCCCAACCTGGGTTAATCAGTTAATGGCTGACTTCAGCCACTCAACCTTGACAGTAGGGTTAACAAAGAATGACCTTGCACCAGAGAGGTTCTTCACCTGGCCGCCCCTAGATGATAGTCTGGGCTGAGCGGCGTCCTAACCAGGAGTCCCTCTGCCCTTCCCAGCCTGCCCTGAGCTGCTTCAGCCCGGTCGCTGAGCTCTTGGCTTCCCTGGCCTTGCATCTTCCTCCCCCTCCTCCCATTGCCCCGGCCATTCCTCCACACTTCTCCCTGTGACCTAAATTTCACTGGTCTGGCACTCCTCTTGGCGCCCTCGCTTCTCACTCCACCCACCGCCCTGACAACCCTGTTCTCCCACCACACCCCAGGAATGGACCCAGGCTCCCCAGGCTGGAATTCCCCACAGCCCTCGGAGCACCAGTCACTCTGGTCTCTGTGGGCTCATCTAGAAGTTAACCGGGCCATTTCCAGCAGCTCCCTGGGGAAGGTGGCATCTGTGTGCCAGCCATCCCCCAAGGTCCTATCGCCAGCTCAGAACTTTCCTGAGTCTTAGAGTGTTTTTTGTCCATGAATCGTCTCCACCTGGCTGGACTACAGGTTCCAAACACAACATCATCTTCGTCCTTCTCCCTGGTTCCCAGGTTCCGTCTCTAACACCGGGGAGCCACGACCTCTCACCTCTCATCCAGTCCTCCCTACTCTATTTCCGCATTGTGAATACACCCACTCCCCCTCCCCCCACGGCCCCAAGCTGGCCCAGGCTAGCCTCCTCTCTCCCCTGGACCACCAGGTCTCTCTGCCTCTGCTCTGGTCCCCATCCCAGTCCCTCTTCCACATGTCATCCAGGGATCTTCCTCACACACGATCTTCCCACACCCCTCCCCAGCTCAAAAGCGGACCTGCGTCCCCTGGTCAGACACTCCGGGCCCTCCCTCTTTAGCATCAAATGATCTTTCCTCCTACGCCCTTTGAGGGCTCTGGGTTCCAGGGGTCCTTCCCTCCGAAGTCCCTCCAACCAGAGGCTAAGCTCCTCACTCCTCACTGTGTCCCCAGCCTGGCACAAGGCCTGGCGCTCAGGGAGTGCCGGGGGCCGGTGGAGCCGAGGACCTCCCACCAGGAGCCCCTAGGAAACGCTCCAATGTGGGCCTCACTTCAGCACCCACTCCATGGCCCAATCTCAGATCCCACAGCAAATACTCACTTTGGCTCCGGGAGGGCCGGGGAGGCCTGGATTTCCGTGAGGCCCAGGAGGACCCTGAAAAAGAAGTAAACACAGAGGTGAGGGGAGCCGGGGCCCTTCCACTTCCTACAGCAGTGCCTTCTCCCCTCACCACGTCGGAGCAGCATTGCTCCTGGGGTCTCACCTCAGGGCTCAGCCTGAACCAGGCAGAGGCTGGGCAGGGAGAATGTTTGAGAGGGGCCCCTACGTCTTCTCTCTCCACCAAGTCTGCACAGCATTGCGACGGGCCGCCTGGATGCCTGGCCCTGTGCTAAGCACTTTCCACTCACGATCCCATTTTACCCACTAACCCACGAGGTCGGGGCTATCATTATTCCTATTTTGGAGACGAGGAAGCTGGTGTTCAGAGGTTTATCACTTTCTCAGGTCACCCAGCTGCTCAGGGACAAGAGCTAGATCTCAACCTCAGATGTGACTTCAGAGGACAAGCCCTTAACAGCTGAATTTTACCCCCTTTTTCTATCCAGCTGGCTGCCTCAGCCCTTCCCAGCTGGCTTCCTCGAGCTCCAAGCACACTCAGCTGTTTGCTTCCCTGCTCTGGGCCCGGGACTTTCTCCCCTCACCGCCTCTGCCATGTTGTTCCCATCATCTGGCATGCCTATGCCATCCAACCCCTCCAGCTGAAACCCAACCCATCCTTCAAGACCTGGCTCAAAGGCCACCTCCTCCCGGGAGCCTTTGGGGACTCCTCCTGCCTAAAGGACACATCCACCCTTCAGCCTCCAGCTGGACTGTTGTATGAGCCCTTGGAGTTGAGGGTTCAATGAAGGGCATCCTGAGCCTCTTTGGACCAAAGGCACAGCCCCCCTGTGGCCACAGAGTCAGCGCTCCCCCTTGGATTCCTACAGGCTCCGAGCTTACAGCGCCCTCCAGGGTCCACGGAACAGCTGGGAAGCCTGGGCCCAGAGAGTCAAAGAGTCTTGGCCAACGTCACACAGTAGAGTCGTGGCCAAGCGAGGGCCGGAACCAGGCCCGTTGGCCTCAAGTCCAGGGCTTATTCATGGCACTGGATTTTCCCAGGCCATATCCAAATCCGCTACAGCAGCTGGGTCCAGTTACGTCCACTTTCTCCAGCAAGGGCCTGGACTACAGCCTTGCAGCCCAGTGATAAAAACAGGGCCCCAGGAGTCAGGTAATTCCTGAGGGTCTTTGTCCGGGAGGCATACTCTGGGACGATGGGGGTGGGGAGAGGCACCTCAAGAGGCCCCACCGTGCCCCCCACCGCACCAGCCTCCAGACACACTGCCCTGTCCCTGCCCCCTCTTGACCCATCTGGCTGGCTGTGTATGAACTCGCTGCCTTCCTCCCTGTCCGAGGCCAACCTCCCAGCTGCAGCCTGTCACATTCCAACCGAGGCACCTCCCTCTTCCTCGATGTCTGAACTGGAACTCTCCCCGTCTCTGAAAACATCTAGAAAGAACGGTGTTTAGAAGCTCACTAAGCCTGGGGGGCTTATCACGGTGTCAGGGATGAGGCTCCCTCTACAACAATCAGTCCCTCCCAACATCCTACCTAATACTGTCTGCTGGCACCGGCTAGGACCACTCTGAGCCTCCCCGCCCCCAGCCTCAGGCTCCCGTCTGTTCCATCAATGACCGGGACCCAGCTGTCTCTAAGGAATCTGGAAGACTCCGATGTTCATCCCAGCCCAGGCTCCTGGGGTCTAACCTCCGACCTCAGCCTGAACTGGGCAACGGTTGGGTGGGGGGAATGTTTTAGGAGGGGCCCCTGACCAGCACCCCAGAACCAGGCGTGAGCCATGCGAGGTCAAGGGTGGCTACTTCTCCCCAGTTGTGCCCCTAGCAGCTCCAAAGATGGTGGGTTGGAGCACTCAGCTACCCCCGCTCTGCAGCTCGTGAAGGTGGGGGCTTCCTGCTTCCCTGCCCCCACCTCCCCACCCCTCTCCAGCCACGGCCTTGCTTAGAAACGAAGCACATAGTTGAGTGGGAGCCAAGCAGACCGATTCTATAAATGCTGCAGCCCAGAAAGGCGGGTGGGGGCAGGGCCCAGGGATTCCCCAACGTCCCTCCCTGGATGGGCGGATGGTGGATGGGCGGATGGTGGATGGGCGGATGGGCTGCGGGACTATGTGAAGGTGGGAAGGGGCATGCCACTGACCTCAGATGAGGCCCCACCCTCCCCTAAACCCCAGAGCCACCATCTGTGCCGAGGAGCTGGGATTGTTTAATCCCAGCATTCTATCATCTTTGGAATTTTATGATCTATGGAATTTGTAGTCTAGAAACAGAACGATGAGGGGTGTGTTGGGGGGGTGGGTGCTGGGGCATACGAGAGACAGAGGATGTCAGGAGAGTCATTCACTCACTTGTGGGATTTCAGAGCTGGGAGGAACCTTAGGAATGCCTCACTACGATCCCATGTTTTATAGATGGGACAACTAAGGCCCAGAGAAGGGAAAGCACTTGGCTAAGATCACACAACTTCTTCGTGGAAATGTTCACGACTCCCAGACTAGAACTCATCAGCAACCATTTCCCAGCACCTGCTGCATGCAGGGCACTGTGCGAGGGGTCGTGGAAGGAAAAGAGGGTCAGCAGGCTGTCTCTGGCCCAGAGGGGCTCAGCCGAATAGATAGAAAATTAGCACCTGGATGGTTAAAACCACAGGCTCTGGACTCAGACCATCCGGGTTAAATCCCGGTTCTGGATTTACCTGATGTTTGACTTTATTCAAAGTCACCGGACCTTTCTGAGCCTCAGTTTCTTTACCTCTAAAATGTGGATAATATTGCTACTTATTTGTCAGGGCGGCTGGGAAGATGCAATGAGATCACACATATGCAGCTCAGTAAAGGGAGATCAGTGGTCGATGTGGGATTTGGAAAGTGATCCGTGCCATCCCCAGAGGGGAGGTCATCAGCAAAGGAGCTGGCGTGCGATCTGAGCCATGGATGGAGGAGGAGTTTGCAGAAGAGGGTGTGTCCGGCGGAGAGCACAGCCTGAGCAATAGCTCAGAGGCCGGAGGGCTCAGGAGGAGTACGGGGCAGGGGCAGGCTGCCTGCGCCTGGAATGCTAGGTCAGCGGGCCTCATCCTGGGCCCAGGCTGCAAGGTCAAGGCCAGCAGTGTCCATGACACCCCTGTGGTCCTAAGCTCTGGGCATGTGCTCCATGGAGACTCCAAATCCAGGAGGAAACGCTGCTGCTGACAGCAGATTCCAGAGCCCTGGGCCCGGGAGCACAGGGCCAGTTCTAGAGGGAACTAGGGCTCGAGTAATTGCATAACCAGAACCATCCGCTGGGCTCAGAGCTAAAAATATGCCCCAGGCAGCTACCTCTGCCTGGGCTTCGCCAGGCACCCAGCGTGGGAAAGGTTGATTCAGCCTGGGCACAGATGCCAGGCGCCATGGGTCTGAGTCCTCTTGGGAAGGGGGCAGATTCCCCTCCAAGAGGGAGGGCCCAGCATAGGGTTAAGAGCCTGGGTTCTAGTCCCAGCTCTGCCATTCATTAGATGCTTGGCTTCTTCATTCCTAAAAGGAGAGTGACCCTACTGACCCATGGCGGTCCTGGGGAAGAAGGGATCAGATAAGGCAGCATGAAGTGATGTGCCAGGCACATAGGAGCTATTTTTCACTCAGAGGCTTGGGCTAGCTCACATCAGCCACCTCGGCCCTGCCAAGCCACCCTCCAGCCTCCGGTGAACCTCTCAGCACTGGAGCTCACCTACTCCCTGGCATGGCCCATCTAGCAGCCTATGTCAGCATCCCCCCCACAGGATGGTCCTGTTGATATAGGAAGATGGGTGTAAGGGCCGTGTCCTCCCAAGTCAGCTTTCTTCCTGGACAAACACCAAAGCCCATTGGCTCAAGGGAAACCCCTTCTCCACCCCAGGCTGCAAGAGTCATACCTACAATAGGCCGGAGACCCTGTCCCATGCCATGTCTGTCCCATGCCATGTCTGTCCACATAGTGGCCCTAAGAGCCCTAGGTCCATTCCACTGGACAAAGTGGAAGGTGAGTGCCAGGGAAGGGCAGGGAGTAGCCTGAGGATACACAGCAGAGCTTGGACTCCAGGGCATGCAGGCCAGAGAGCCGACCAGGGCTCCACAGGATGGTGTGCGATCACTTACCCGAGGTCCCCGTGCACCGGGGGGTCCAGGGAGCCCAGGCAGCCCAGGGGGGCCCTGAAGAGAAAGCAATAGCATCAGTGACCAGTGGCATGATGAGAGAATGGGTGCAAGCATTCATTCGACAAACCTGCCGCAGAACTCTGCCCACGGCTAAGGAGCGTGGTTCCCTGAGGGCCCTGCCTGAGGAACTCCTGCTCTTCGGAGCTTCCGGGCCTTTGCTGCTGTGATTTCTCAGCCTTTTACACTCTCAGCTTTTATTATTCCGCTAACTTAGTTAGGCTGCCACCTTCTCCAGGAAACCTCCCCTGACCCCTCCTCCAATCTGGGCCATGGTTCCCTCTGTCCCTCTAGTTTAAAGGCCGCTATACTATTCAAGGAACTGTCTGCTTAGAAGCCTGTTTCTCCCACCAGACCCGAGTCTCCTCAAAGGAACTAATGGGATATGAGTCATCTCTCTCTGCCCAGGGCTCAGCCAAATGTTTGATAAAATAATACAGCAACAGACCTCTGAGCTCAGCCAAGTTGTCTGCAGAGGCAGAGCAGAGAAGGGACTTGCCCAAGGTCACACCAAGCATCTTCACACCACGGAGATGCAGTGGAGCATAAAGGGCAGACGCATCAGAAAGGCCTGGGTTCACGTCCCAGTGCTGCCACTTACCAGCTAGGTTTGGGCAAGTTCCTTAACCAGCCTATGCCTATAAAATGGGGACAAGAATACCCTCCTCACAGTATTATCTCGAGGATGAAATGCGAGGCAGTAAATGTGTGAGTAGGGTATTATTGTAAGCCACCGTCATTCAAATGTCTCATCTATTTCAGTGGCCACAGCCTGGCCCAGCCTTCATCACAGCCCCTTCTGCCTCTGCCTTCTCCCTGCCTCACCCTTCCCGCCTCTCCAGTCCTCCACACAGTCTGGGTTCACCTTCCCACGGGACGCCCCTGCTCAACAACACTTAATAGCTCCCCATTTCCTCTAGGAGAATGGCCTAACCCTGCCACGGGGTACTCAGGGAGCACCTGTGTGGCCTCACCCCTCTTTCCTTCACACAGGAAGGGGGACAGCCGGGCAGACTTACTACACCACGTGCTGGCCTTTGTGTAAATCCTGGTGTTGCCACTTGATACTGGAGACTCTGTGCAAGCCCTGCAGCCTGTCTGCTCTCCGCTGCTCCCCTTTGCAAAGCGCCCAATAGCGCCTGTCCCGTCTGCCCCGAAGGAGCGAGTGAGGATCAACCGAGTGCCTGCTCTGAAGGGCTGAACACGGAGCCTTCGGAGGAAGCCAGGCTTTCGAGGATGTGTGAGGCCTGGGGAATTCATTTGTTTCAAATAACCATCAACAGCAGAGATTCCAGGTTTCCTGCCCGGAGTTAAAATCAGTGTTGAAAACCCAGTCCGGTTTGGCTGGTAATTAATCCAGACCTCACGCTGGGCAGCCTCAGTGCACAGTGCTGGCCTGTGAACGCCACGTGCTTTCTCATCCATGAGTGAAAATCAGAAGACAGATCCAGACGGGCGGACGGGGGCCCCAGGGCCCCGGGGTCACTGAAAAGAGCTAGCACTTGCCGGAGGTCACACAAGAGTCCCCCCAGGGTGGAGAGAGGGGGACTCGTGTGTGATCTCAGGCAAGTTCCAGCCGTCTCTGAGCCTCCAAGCTGGCGACAGTCTCCCATGCAGAGCCCGGGGGTTGAAGGGACGGTCTCCAGTCCTAGGTCCAGTTCTGTAGGTTTGCGATCCAGGGCCAGTCTACTCCCTGCTGCTCCCCAGTGTAAGACTGGGGCCCTGGGTTCACACTGAGCATCCTCACTGACTAGGTCTGTGGCTCCGGGCAAGCCACTTCCAGTCTCCAAAGCTTCATTCCTTAACTACAAAATAAGATACAACAGCATCTAGCTGACAGATAATCTATAAAAAGTGCTAATCCCGGTGCCTGGCACACAGTGAACGCCCCAAAAGTTAGCTGTTGTTTCTGCAAAGCAAGCTGCTGGAACCTCCCCAGTGTGAAATTTTAAGCCACCCTCCTCGACATCTGTTTTTCAGGAAGAGCAAAGGATTTCCTTTCCTAGAAGGCCCTCCTTGGCCCTATTCTTTCACGCGACCCAGAGTTAAAGGGAAATGCAGGGGCTAGGGCTAAGCATTACTGTAGGTGTTGTTGTCATCACCAAGCCCCTTTAACAGATGAGAGATCAAAGAGAGGCTCAGAGAGGCAAAGCCACCTGCCCAAGGCTGCACAGCTAACAGGCAGAACCTGGATTCAACCCCAAACCACTTGACATGTTCTCCTCCCCTGCGCAACTTCCACGCAGAAAACCTTGGCCAGGTGTTCGGACTGGCTGTGCAAACGTGGATAATTCCCCTCCCTTCCGTGGGCATGTGTCAAATGAACATCCCGCAGGCTTCCCAACGCCGGCACTTCCTGAATTGCAGGGTGGTGGTGATTTCCTCCTCTAGGTTATCTAGCAGAAGAGGAAAAGTGAGACCATGCCCGTCTCCCAGAGAAGAAGGCAAGGCCCGGAGGGGTGAAGGGCTGGTGCAGGGCCCCAGGACGGGACAATCTGTGGGTGGAGTTCCCTCATGACCCTGGAGGGCTGCCACTGCAGAGGGCCTGGACACTCCCTCTTGGCGTTTATTCTGCCCCAGAAACGGGGGCATCCAAGCTGGGACCTGACCTCATTCACAACATCTGCACAGCAGACTCTAAGTGCCAGCTGGGACCCACGGCCCGGCCTGGTGATGTCAGACCACAGCCTGACTCCTTGACATGGCAGCCCAGCCCCCAGCGGCAGGCCCGGCCGGCCCTGCTCTACCCACCTGGGCTGGGCCACCCCGCGCCCAGCTACAGCCACAGGCCTGGCCCTCCCCCACTCAGCGATCACTTTGTTAGTGGGTGAGTGAGGGGGGCGCCCCTCTCTCCGGATCCGAGACCCTGCCTGTTCTCCGTGCAGTGGAAAAACGCTGCCATTTCTTTCCAGGGCTGAAGCCTGAGCGGGTGACTCTGGGATGATTCACAGGGCCGGGGTGGGATTTTCCACTCCACGATGCAAACAACGGGGCCTCTGAGAGGGCCCGGAGCTGGGGGGAGGGGAGCGGGGGCCGCTGGCCTATCTGCGGGAGGTGGACGAGGCCCGGGCTCAGGGCTCATGCAAACAGAGCCATGGAAACAAGCAAACCCCCACTCTGGGCTTTCCCCAAGGGTCCTGGCCTCCGGCAGCCAGACCTAGGGGAACCCCATCCGATGGAACAAGTCCATCCTTGTGTCCAGCTGCAAGGGCCCGCCTGCCAAGCCTCGCAGAGAGAAGTTAGCTCTGGCTGGCATGGCCCCTGGCGGCAAGCAAGGAGAGGTTTCACAGGCCTGGGATCTGGGAGACCTGAGTCCAACCCTGTGTGCTGCTAACTGCCGGGAGACCCTTAGCAATGAACTCTCAGTCTCTGGACCTCTGCTCGGTGCTTAAAGCCTGAGGGGGAGAAGTCAGGGAATCTCAAAGGGCCTTCCTATCTCTATCTGAGCTCCCGATTATTCCCAAGAATGGCGCACAGGGTGCCCAGTCTCTGTCCTAGGGAAGGGCCTACTGGGACAGGGCTTCTCTGTGTAGCCTTGAGCAAGTTCTCTCCTTATGCCTTCGGGCCTCAGTTTGTCTGGCTGTAAAATGGGGGCATAATCCTCATCTTCCAAAATCACGTGTGTGTGCTGGTTACTCTCCCTTTGCTCCCAAGATCCACTCTGTGCCCTGGGAAGCTGCTCCTACAGGCTGCACCCACAGGCTTCCTTGCTCTCTGCTCTGGCTGGGTTTGGCCGAGAGGAGGCCACTGCAGAAGGAGAGAGTGGGCAGGGTATTTCTCTCCCTGCTCCCTCCCTGCTGTGCTGTAGTTTGGCCCCAACTCCTGTCAAAGAACCCTGGTCATGTTTTAACCCTGCTGGGCTCTGGTAACGCCTGCCCCTCCCCTTGTACCTTCAGGTTGGATTCCTGTGCGATGCCAGCCCCTGTAGGTTCCTTTGATGCTGCCCATAGCTCTGCAAATAGTCCCTTCCCGAAACTCTCCTCAATTACCCTCTTCCCCTCCCCTAGAGTCGCAGGATACACCATGCAGATTGCTTAGCACGGAGCTAGGCACACAGGAGCTCCAAAGCATATGGTAAAGACAGCAAAACACCCCTCCATTCTCCTGGGTGCTAGGTTGTACTAACGAAAGGGGTGAATTTCTCAAGGTCTAGTTCCAATTCCTAACCGTCAACAGTAGGAAGGTCCTCCTGTGCCCAAACCCTCCTGGTTCTCTTAGTGTAACAATACCCCCACCTCACCAATCAGCACATCGGCCACAGCAATCTGCTGGGACTCCGATTCTAGTGCTGGGTGCATCTCACTCCATCCACACAACAACCCTGGGAAGGCACATGGTACCATACTCACATTTTACAGAGGCAGAAACCGAAGCTCAGAGAGGCTAAGTGACTTGCCAAAGGTCACACAGCACCAGACACCAAGAAGGCACTCAATCAACGTTCGTTGAAAGAAGGAAAGGACGGCTGGATAAGGGAATGGTTCAAACCCAGGTCATTCCAAATCTAGTCTGTAGGCCTTTGCATTCCGTGCAGCCTCCTTATCCCACCACCAGCAAAGATCTGGGGAACCTCAAGCAACCCAGCCCGTGAGTCAAGACAACCTGTTTTTTTTGTGTGTATGTTTTTTTTTTTTTGCGAGGATCACATTCCTTCATTTACAGATAGTCATGGAGCGTCTGCTGTGGGCCAGGCCCTCAGCCGGGTCTCCCCGAGGTGACGCCTGCAAAAAGTACATGCGCGTGCAAATGCCAGCGGCCCGCGAGTGAATAAATAAGGCCTTGACTCGCCTCCTCCCAGGCGTGGGGCTTCTGTGCAGCTTCTGTGCAGCCTCTGAACCACAGCCTCCCCGCCCCTCCCCAGCCCAGGCCAGTCAGCTTTTCCATGCTCCCCCCGCTCCTGGGGCTCCCACAGAGCTTCCTCGCTCAGTGGCTACAACTCCTGGCAGGCCCAGGCCTAGCGCTCGGTCCCAGCCTCCCTCAGCCCGTCCCATGTCCCTGGGGAGCCATGCAGAACCCGCCCCACACACCCTCCCAGGCTCTGAAAGGTCCCACAGTCATTTCTAAGGAGGAAGCTCTTCCAATGTCGTGTCACAGGAGGAGACAGTTCCAGAGAGAGGAGAGCAGTGTCCCACGTCACCCAGCGAACTAGATCTCCAAGGCGGCCCTGGAGAGCATCCAGCCTGCTTCCTCACAGGAGCTGGCAGCTCTGTCTGACATTCTGCAGAAGCTGAGGCTGAGGGGGAGTCAGGGCCACAGAGCTCGTAAGCGGTGGGGCCGGGATTCGAACCCAGGTCTGCATGATCCCCGTCTGGGGACAGTTAAGCCCCATGTCCCAGGCAGCACCGCTTCTGCTCTGCTGAGACTCGATTCTGAATGTATAGGGAGGTTGGGGGCAGAGAAGAGAGGACGGAAGGAACAAGAGTTCCTGTCGCGACTCAAAGATGCCACTCTGATTTAATAATTTCTGGCATCTGGTGACATACAAATGACCAGTCTGCTCCCTGCCACACCGAGGACTGGCCAAAGCTTCCGGGTCCTATTGGAGTGAGTCCAGACTCCAAGATGGGGAGGGTGGGATTAGGGAGAGCATGGGGCTGTAGGCGGGATGGCACCTGTCCTGTCCCCCCTCTTGCCCTCATCAGTTTGGGGCTGGAGGAGCAGGAAGGGCCATGGCATCCTGGCCCCTGTAAGAACATGCCGAGAGCCCTTGGCCAAGTCTTTTGTCCCTCTCCCCCTCGTGTCCTCTTTGGTAGAGCAGGGATTAACACACACATCCTGCCCCTCCTGAACCAGTCCCTGGGAGGCGCTAAAGGGAAGCGCACACATGTGGAAGTAACTCATATACATGGTGGGAGAGAAACAGAAGTCTCAGCATGAGCTCTTCCTTGGAGGCCAAGGACAGCTCCTGACACATCTTCTGAAACCCCCCAGCCTCCCAGCTCTAGGCCCTGGGGTCTTAGAGTGGACATTCATGAGGGGGGGATGTTTTGCCCTGGAGTCTGGAGTCTGGAGCTGAGGCATAAACTTCAACTCTGCCTCCTACGTGCTGTGTGCCCTTGGGCAAGTCCTGGCCCTCTCTGGGCACAGTCTCCAGGCTCTTCCCCTGCCCACTGAGGAGAGTTGAACTGGAATGAGGCCTAAGCACCCATCCACGGTACAGGACATGCCAGCACCTTCTTCGGTCACCGGGAAGCTCCAGGCGATCTGGAAGGAGGCCTCACCTCCTGCTGACCCACATCACCAGACCCAGGAGGCAAGTGTGTGGCTCAGGCATCCACCGGCCCCAAAGACAGATGCTACACCCGGAAAGTCCATTCCTGCTGCGGTTCTGGCTCGGACACGGCCTCTTTCCACACCGTACACAGCTCGGGAGGCAGGGTTCTTCCTCCACCAGGCAGAGTGGACACCCTGCACCTCACTGCCCTCTGTCAGAGGGAGACAATTCACCCCCTTTCAACCTCACAGCCAGCGAGCCGGCGCCCCTGCAGCCTGGGAGCTGAGCTGTCAGGGCCCCAGGCACCTGGGGCCTGAGTCGGACCGGGTCACCTGGAGGATTCCTCATTTCCTCAGCTCCCAACGCTCTACCCTGCCCATTGCAGAACTCGGGGACTTGAGCAGAATGTTGACATAATCACAAAGCAATGCATGTAATTTCCATACGTTCTACAATATGGTTATAATAAAAATGGGCCCTCAGTCCTCTTGCAGAGAGGCTGAATAAATATTATTCCTAATGATTATTAAAAATAATCAAGTGTGTTTGGTAAGGCCCGGGAATTCCCAGCATCTGCCACTGTCTCCGCATTGTAAGGAGCCCTAATGTCAAATACAGAGCCCAGAAGGAGGGAACCACATGGTGCTCATCACCGAGGCAGGAGAACAGAGCCGAGGCCCAGGCTTCCTGGAAACTCCATCCCATCACTCCCTGCCTGCAGGAATTGGCCTCCGGCAGCAGAAAGGCCGTTGCCCCTGGAGACAGTCCCAGGCAAGCCAGGGGCATTGACCCTGAGAATGTCTCCTGCACCAGGAATGTTCTTTCTCCTGCTTGGGTCCACTCTGACCCTCCTCACCCCAAACTCCTCTACCAGGCGCCACACTTCGAGTGTCTAGCTGCGGTTCTCAACCTGTGGGTCGCGACCCCTTTGGCGGTCGAACGACCCTTTCACAGGGGTCGCCTAAGACCATCCTGCCTATCAGATATTTACATGACGATTCATAACAGTAGCAACATTACAGTTATGAAGTAGCAACGAAAATCATTTTATGGTTGGGTCACAACATGAGGAACGGTATTTAAAGGGCCAGAAGGTTGAGAACCACTGGGACTCTACAGGATTCAGGCAAGTAACATACATGGGTGATTGGAAGACCCAATCGGGAGATGCGGGGACAGGCACAGACAGGAGCGGGCCGGGCCTGTCTAAAGGGGCCACCCTGACCTGGCTGCAGCCCAGGGCCCCTGCATCTCCGCCACTTCCAAGAGAGGCTGGTCACTGGGTCTTTTCTAAGAAATCTCTCATTTTTAAAATGTGAGTCACTTATTAAAAATGTTTAAACCATGTTGCATGCGCCAAACAAAACATCAGGGCTACCCACGTGGGACTCCCAGGCAAGCTGATGGCCCTCGGAGCCCTGCCCTCGGAGTCAGGAGCTGCCTTGAGGCTGTGTGACCCGGGCCACCAGTTCATGGCTCTCCTTAAGCCACTTGACCTTTATAGCTGGAGCAGCAAAGAATGACCTGGGGCCTGGGCCAACCAAAGCCCAAGGGGGCTCTCCACCTGACCGGAGTCTGGCTCAGTGGGTCATGAATCCAGAGCAGGACTTACACCCATGAACACAGCCGAGGTGGAGGAGTGGGGGACGCATCAAGACGGCTCATCAGCAGCTCCCTGCTCTAAGCCGCTTCTGTTCCTCCGCCCTTGCCAGGAACAAGCACTGGACCAAACTGCCCCCGCTACCCGCTCGAGCTCCTGGCAACACGCGCACCTCGCCCATTCTTACCGGAAAACCACAGTCTCCCTTCGGCCCCGGAGGTCCCATCAGCAGCGGGAAAGGCGTGGGTCCCACCAGATGAAAGAACGAATAGCCACTGCTCGTGGGCCAGGGGCTGGAGGACAGGAATCGCGCCGGGGCCAACGCTGGGGCCGGGGTGGTCTGCCGGCCGGGCCGGGGCTGGCTGGGGCTGGGCCCCGTGGTCGGATCACTGATGGGGACATCCCTGGCTGCCTTCCCGGGTCTGAGGGGGACGGGCTTCTTGGGTCTGGCCTTCTTTGTGGCTTCTGATCCAGTGGGTTTCTTGCTTCCAGTGGGGACTGAACCAGGAGTGAGGGTGGGAGGCATCGCTGTGGCTAGAGGCCGAGTGGTCCTGGTAGAGCCAGGCCTGGGGGCAGGTGAGGGGGGCAAAACAGTGGGTTGGGGAGGTCTGTGTGTGCTGGTGCGGGCGGGAGCTGGCTCACTGGCACGGCTGCTCATCTTGGCCTCTGTCTGGACAACGGGGAGGAAGGGCTTTTTAGAGGCACCGGCAGCGGGGGGCAGGGGCCGGGCGCTGGCAGGTGGGGGTCGGGGCGTCACAGGGTTCCTCTGGACCGGCTTCCCTGTGGGACGGGACACTTGGGCAGGGACTGGGGGGAGAGTGGGTGGCACTGGCTTCTTGGTGGGAGGGGCTGACTTTCTGGAGGAAGGGAGAGCTGCCTTCTGGGCGGGGCGGGGGCTTTTGACAGGGGCAATGGGAGGAGAAGGGGCTGCAGGCTTGGTTGGGTGGCTCTTGGGGGTTTTGGTGGCTGTGCTCTTCTGCAAGGACTGGACAGGTGTGGGGGGGCTGGCAGGAGAGGCTCGGGGCACGGGAGGAAGCACTTGGCTCGCTGACAGCTTGGCAGGTGGCAGTGGGGTCCGGGCTGGGCCTCCCACTGAGACACGCCTGTGAGGGTCTGTGGTGCTAGTCCTTAGGGGCTTGGTAGGTGTGGGGGGCACCACCGTCCCTCTGGATCCCCTGCCTGCTGGCCGCGAGCCCAGGGCTGGCATGGCAGTGGTCAGGTTCCCCAGGCCGAGCAGGGCTAGGTCAGTCTGGAAGGCAAAGGGTGCGCCCGAGTCCCGGGGGAGGAGGGGTCCCGGCTGGGGCCGGTACATGTCGGCCTGTCCACACGGCCGCCTCAGGTGGGTGCAGTAATTGTGAGCGACCTGCGTCACAGGGTAGATACTGAACTGGCACAGGGCGCCTTCGAACTGGACCGCGTGCGGGCTCATCCTCCCAAAGAGGAAGGAGCCCTCGGGGTCCAGCGCGGGGTCCCTGTGGAAAGCCAGCGGGACAGGCACCCGGCGCTGCCCGCAGGCCGTCACCAGCGTGACCGTGCGGCCACGGAGCTCCAGGGCCAGGTGGTGCCAGCGCCCGTCGTGCACGTCCAGGTCGAAGGCCACGGAACGCCGGGGTCCCAGGTGGACGACCGTCTTGCCGGGGAGGAACTGCAGGCCCAGCTGCAGCTTGTGCTTCCGGCTGCGGACGGCGAAGAGGAAGGCATGGTTCACCCGATGGGAGCAGAGGCTCAGCACCAGCGCCAGCTCTGTGCCCAGGGCGGCAGGGATGATGGCGGTCGTGGGGGCCTGGAGCCGGGCCCGCTGCGTAACGATGAAGCCCGACTGGAATGGGATGACCCCTGGGGGTGGGGGGCTCCGGCCGCCCGCTGCCTTGGTCCAGCTGAGGCCCAGCCGCTGGAGGACGTCCACATCTGGAGAGGGAGGGCGGAGGGGAGAGGGCACGGTCAGGGCCTGCTCCAGCCCAGACCCCTGCAGGTGCGCGGGCAGTGAGGACCATCGGCCTCCGCTGCCCGCTGCCCCATGGGTGTGGCTGAGAGTGCGGAGCTGGAACCGGTTCCTTGTCTGGCTGCATGATCTTGCACATGGTGGCAGAAAACACAGCCTCTGGAGCCAAACGTCCTAAGTTCAAATACCAGCTCCATCATGACTAGCCCTGTGGCTCTAGTGCCTTGGTCTTCCCATCTGTTAAATGGGATAAGAGCAGCAACACACTCAGAAGGATGCTGTGAGGATTAAATGAGCTAATACACTTGGGGGAAAAAAAAGTGCCTGGCACAAAGTAAGTATTTTTAAACAATAGCTATTGATATTAAAAATAATGATCATCACCAAATGCTAGCGCTGAGTATCAGAGACTGTGCTCAATGTGACATGTTTCCCTTTCTCTCTGCCTCAAAGGGTGTCTCCTCCAGGAAGCAGGCCCACAAGTGAGGGAGCGGGGTGACAGGAATGGACATGCCACTGGAGTTGGGTCTGGATGTCCACCTTAGGAACCTACTGAGTCCCTCCCACGCCCGAGGTCTCTGTCTGGCTGGAGCAGGCGCCGGGGAGCTTCTCTCTGCACGGGAGGGAGAGGACAGTTCCAATGTCGCCGCCCTCGCTGTGTGGCTCTGGAGAGAGCCGGGGAAGTCATTGAGGCACCCCTGCAGCCTCTGTCCTCTGGCCAGGTCACATCCGCCCGGTAATTACGGCGGCGGGGCTCGCGGCGGCGGGGCTCGCCAGAGCAAGAGGAGGCTTCCAGGGTGTTTATGGAAAGGCGACCTGAACTTGCCTCTCACAAGCCATTCAGCCGCTTTCAGTCAGCTGGGCTGCCAGTGTCTGCAGACTGGCTCTGAGCTGTCTTGGCCGGCAGAGAGGCCGCCCCCGGAATTGGGGTCTGGGTCAGTCCTCAGGGCCCCTACCCTGAGCTCAGCTAGCCCCTGAGTGTGGAATGCTCTCTCACTACCCAGTGGGACGGGTATACATTGGGCCGAATGCGGCACTCAGCGCTTAGTAGGCCCTCAATTGACAACTGAGGTGGATGAACAGGTGGATGGGTAGATGGGCAGCTGGACAGGTTGGGAGAAACGGAGAACCTGGGTGCTGGCAACAGGGCAGCATAATGGCTGCACAGCAGGCTCTGGAGGCAGAAGGCCAGACCTTAAAGCCAGACAAGACCACCATGAGTCTGGACTGAGTCTCAGTTTCCCCCTCTGTAAAGAGGGGCTACAAGACGTGCCTCCATCATAGGGTTGCTGGGAGATGCAATGGTAGTCTTCCCCATCTCCTCCCCCTCGCCCTGCACCAGGGAACTCTGGCCCAGGCTCTTCCTGACGCCCAGGCCTCAGTTTCCCTGCCTGTAAGACGAGGGACACGAGACCTGGAGATGGCCCTGTTCTAAGAGCTCTGTAGCTTCAGGCTGCTGTTTCAGCCACTTGCATTGAAGACCTTTATTCCTCCCTGGGACCTGAGGGCCTTCATTTCACTTCACATTCCTCCTCTCTCCCACCTCTGTTGGCCCCCAGGTCCTAAGCTAAACCAAACTGCTCAGGGTTCTCTGAGTAGTAGTATATTTTACGTTTTAATCACTGAAAACTGCTTCATTATCACAAAGTATTATTCACTATAAACAACTTAAAATGGAGGAGCCACTTGTTGGGGAGCCACTTGTTCCCCCTCGGCAGCCCCAGGAGGCCCCCGGGCCTGCACCCATCTCCCCCCGGAAAACCGCAGCTTGCAGCCACTTGCACTCGCCCAGGGAAACGGACAACCGGCTGGGCCAGGCGGCACTGATGGGGTTTCCCTCATCATCCTGCCAAGGCAGGTTTCAGCACCGACACCAACCAGTCTCCAAGCCTCCCCCGCGGGCAGAGCCCTGAACTCTCACTCCTGGGGCGGAGGTGGTCACCGCTGAGCTTCCGGAGCCTCTGATCCCTGTGGGCTCCACCGCGGAGAGAGAGGGGCTGTTCTTGCCCGAACTTTCGGGTAAACAATGTCGTTAATAATAACGAACATTTACCGAGCCCGTACTCTGTACCAAGTGCCTGACATGCCTTATCTCTACTGACTCTCTCAATCACCTATGAAGCAGGTACTGTTCGTTATTCCCACTTTATAGATGAGGGTCAGGAAAGTTCCTATAATAACTTGCCCAAGGTCATGGAGCGTATAACAAAAGGCTCAGCTGAAGTTGGAACCCTGACCGCTTGGCTTCAGGGTCTTTGTTCTTAGCCACGATGCTCTCCTGTGCTGGAGGCCCTCAGACAGGCTGGAACGCAGGGTGGAGACACATCCAGAATCCCATCAGAGCTGAGGAGCTAGCGGACAGGGGAATGAAGGCAGCCCAACGCCAAGATGGAAGGGCCCAGCCAGCTGGCCGCAGCGAGATCCTTTATTACATAAACCTGGCTCCACACAGCTCCAGCCTCTCCCCAACCCCCAGCGCCTGACTCAGGACTCTGGACAGCTGTTCACCTACTTTGTGGGGGAAACAGCAAGCTCGGAAAATGTGACATTTGCACAAAATGTTGCCGGGCAGCAGCAGGAGTCTCTTCCGGGCATGGCCCTCCCCTCCCAGGGGCCCAATCCCTGCCCAGCGGCCAGGTCAGGCCACAGGGGCCCTGGGAGTGCCCGGCGGCCTGCCCTGCACACGGCGGGTGTGGAGAAGGGGGAAGGGCTGCTATTTTAAGAGGCCTTGTGGCCGCTTGACAAACAGATGTGGGAGAGGTTTCAGTTTCACCGGGCAGCTGTGTAGCCAGCCCACTGCCGCCCTGGCCCCCTGGACAGCTCCTCAGGGATCGCTGGGAAAAGCAGGATCTCACGGCAAGGGGAGGGCCGGCGACAGGCTTGGGCAATGATAGC
The DNA here is from genome assembly GCF_000147115.1 of Myotis lucifugus. Taxonomy (NCBI): domain Eukaryota; kingdom Metazoa; phylum Chordata; class Mammalia; order Chiroptera; family Vespertilionidae; genus Myotis; species Myotis lucifugus. Next base: position 305,913 of record NW_005871668.1, on the reverse strand, counting down.
CCTGGCCTTCATGTCTCCTTTCAGCAGTTGTCCCAGGACAAATAGAGGCAACTGAGGCTGACTGGTCCAAAGTGGCCGACCCACACTGTGCCCCGGAGAGGAACGAAAGGCTCCCCCCTCCACATTTCTGCACTGAGCCCTTCCTACCCCTTACAAAACATCAAACATGTTTCTCTCATGACCAGAGAGGATTTGCCAGCGATCAACTCCATTCTACTGATGAGAAAACCGAGGCATCGAGTTCCAATTCGGGGCACGGATGTCTCCTACCCCTGCATTCTCCCGTCCCTTCTGTCCCCCCATCCTCCCCTGGACAAAGAGAAGGGAGAGTTACCTTCAGGAGCTCCTTGGGTGGAGGCCAGGTGACAGGCGAATGAGACTAAGATCCAGGTGAAGAGAAACCCCCTAGAGACCAGGAGACACAAGCAGAGGCGGCATCAGCTTCCACCCCTCGGCCCAGATCCGGCTGGGGAGTTGGGAGTGGGTCGTCCAGCCCCGCCCACCCCAGTGTCGCCCAGGGGGGCTGGGAGGCAAGGTGCAGGCTCTAGGACCCTATCAGAATAATCCACGCTCCCGGGTCTCTAGGTACAGCCTCTGGGGACAGGAGCTGCTTATATGGTACACATACAACCCTGCTTTTTTACAGAATGATAAACCAAGGCCATTGGGCAAGAAGCTCTGCCCTGGGTGTCAGGAGACCCAGGGTCCAGTTCAAAATCTGCCGCCAACTCACTGGGGGACAAGGAGCCAGCCCCTGCCCTTCCCCCTTTCTGGGCATCAGTCTCCCCGTGGTACTACGGCCCTATGATATTGAGGCCCGATGGGTAGTACAGCCAGAGCTGAAAGTTCGACAGGAAGACCAGTCTGGTCTGTTGGGATGGCCATCATCCTCAAAGGGCTAGAGAGATAAACACTCACTGTCCAGGCCCAAGGCAAGGAGAAGACCCCTTAACCAGGACCAGGGTGCGCTCAGGAAGCTGCCCAGCTGGCTTCCCGCTGATAGAAAATGGGAGGAGAAAAGAGAGGAGACGATGGGGAGTCAGGCAGACTCAGGTGCAACCGGCCCCCTTGCGTACCAGCTGTGTGACCCTGGTCGAGTCACTCAGCCTCCCTGAGCCTGTCTCCTCTGAAACATGGCTGGCATGGCCAGGCGTGAGGATTAAATGAGCTCATGCATGTCAAGGGCCTGGCCTGCCACCAGCCATGCCAGTGCCCCTTAGACGGTCTCTGCTGCCCTTGCACTCCGGGGACTGGAAGGGTTAATGCTCTGCTCAGTGGCTCCTGCCAAGATGGGCAGAGGCAGTGATCTGATTTCACCTTCCTGTGGGAGCAGCCACTGGTGATACCCGAAGCTACCTGGGGCATCTGATCCTCGAGCAGGCAAAGGGGAGGGCGGCACGTGGCCAGAGATGGCTGGCCAGGATGCAGGCCAAGCAGGGATGGCTGGCCAGGATGCAGGCCAAGAGAGCTGTGACGGGGGCGGAGCGGGGGGAGGAGAGGGGGGGCCAAGGCTGGGACACACAGGCTGGGATCCACTCATCTCCAGCAACGACTAAAGGTCAGAGTGCCTAGCTGCCCCGGAGAGAAGGGCACAGGCTGGCCTTCTGGTATGATCTGCCCACTTGAATCAAATGGCAGCTCCATCATCCCTGAAAAGAAATAATAGGCATCTTTGTTTGACAAAAACGGAGGCTTAGGGAGGGCAGGTACTTCCTCAAGGTCACCCTGGGCAGGCTCTGGGTCAAAATTCTCTCGTCCATCCACCAGGTGGACGTTACAGGAAACTGGCCAGATATATTGGGGAAGAACTGTCTCCTGTATCCCCGTCTTGGCAGGTCCCATAGCACAACCGCACACCAAGGGCTCCGAGAAGTCCTGGAATAAATTGACTGCACATTTTGTCACTCAGCTAGACCACGGAACTCGTTTTTTCTGAGAAGGCTCCCTCAGGAGACGCTGCCCCTCACTTTCCAGTGTTCCTGAAACCTCACTAGTTTCCATTCCGTTTCCTTCCAGCCCCCTCTCTTCCCAGCTCTCCCCAGGCACCAGCCCTCACTCCTCGAGTCGCACTGTGTTAAGTCTAACACTTGTGTTAGTATGTTTCCCCAGCTGCTCCAGAGAGGCCAGAGAGAATTTGCCAATGATCAGAGAGAAGGTGCAGCAAGCACACATGGCACTCCCGGTCAGCTCTTCCTGCTGTGTGTGATGCCAAGGTGACTACTCTGTAGAGAATAAGAGGGTAAATTAGGGGGGGAGGGAATGTTTTTAATCTCCAAAGTTCAAGAGAAAGAAGACTTGCAGGGGAGAGAGGGCAGCTAGGATCAGAATCTGTTGCAAAAAGTATCTGTCATCGTCCCGTTCCCCCGCCCCCCGCTGGTCCATTCACCTTGACAAATGCCACTGACCACGTCAGACCTGGATTCTGTGTGCACTTGACCCATAAACTTCCAAAGCATAATGCGGGAGTACAGAGTGGGAGAAGGCCCTTTGAGTTCCTCTAGAGTCAGATTCTAGTCCCATCTCTTTATTGCAGAGATGGACAACTGAGGCCCAGAGAGGGGAAGTGACTTGCCCAAAGCTACACAGCACGTCAGTGACCCTATCCTCTGACTCCACTGCTCAACGCACAGTCCTTTTCACTGGACTTGCCTCCCATGGAGAAGGCGGAGACTTACAGGGACTTGTCAGAGACCAGAGTCCCAGCCTTCACCAACAGGAACAGAGATGTAGCCGGGGAGCCAACAGCCCTCTAAGTGAGCTCCAGGCCTGGAAAGTTGGCTCCCGGAGGGAGGCCCTGCCGATCCTTTTGCTCCCGTTCCAATCCTGCGTAGGCTACTGCTCGTAATGTTTTGTGCCTGTGCTGGCTCAGGGCTTTGTTCTTCTAGACTTCTATTTTCACCACTGACTCGTGGGCCTTGGCTCGGTGAAGCCGGGGCTCCAGCATGTCGGGGAGACCAGAGCATAGGGGCCAGAGCGGGCAGGAGGCCGCCGAAACTGGAGCCACGCGTTAGGTGCCTGACCTTGGAGACACAGCCTGGCCACACGGCCCTCCAAGCAGGAAACCCAGGCGGTCATTTCCCCTGAGAAAAGCCCTCTGCCAGTACATCACTGTGGCTACTCCTGGACCACCAGGCTGCTGGAAGGTGTAGCTGGCTTGCATGGTTTTCCTCCATCCTCGTTTCCTGGGAACATCCAGGATCTTGGAGACCCATACCAGCTTGAACACCCACTGAAAGCTCAGAGCTGAGACTCAGGGTTCTGGGACCCCGAAACACACAAGGAAAGGGGCCCCGAGGCCCCTGGGCTTGGCTGTGCTCTCAAGGGGTGAGATGGGAAAGAAGCTGCCCAGAGGACACAGAACAGCAAAGGGCGATAGGCCTGTTCCACCTGCCTCCATGGACTAGCCAGGCCCCATGTGGCCAGACAGTCCCACCCAGGCTCCTTCCTTCACACCTTCTACCTCTTCCATGGGAAAACAGATGGGTCATCTGTCTGGACAGGATGAAGCCCAGAATTTTCCAGTTGACTCACACATCCATTGAAGATGAGGTGAATAATAATACAAACAACAGCTGCTGTTTACTGAGCACTTACTATAAGCCAGGCACTGTTCTACACCCTTTATAAGCACAGTCCCTGTAATCCTCACAACCCCCACCGTCCAGCTGCTGGTTGGGAATGAAGATGCCCGTATTGTGGGTGAGAAAAACAAGAAGCAGAAAGGCTTGCCCAAGCTCCCAGGGCCGTGTCAGGATTCTGTCACAGCCCCTGGAGGCAGTGCCCTCTCTGCCCTGCAGCCTGCCTCCCACCGGTGTGAGTCCTCCGCCACCCACTGAGATGGCACTTCAGTGGTCTGGGGAGAGGTGTGGAGGAGCAAGGCTGGCAGGCACACCGGGACCAGAGGGCACAGGATCTGGGGCCCTGTAGTGGTGAGGGAGGCAGAAAGACAGGAGCAAGCAGAGGCTGGGCCTCCATGCAGCATGACTGCCCACTTGCCCAAAGCTTGGGCCCCACTATAGGGTGCTCGCCTGGCACCACTTTTCTACCCAACCACTGGCATCTGCCCTGGCACGGGGTCTTCTGGAGAAAATGAGTCAGCAGTGTGCTTACTGGTGCCGTGTGCGCGTGCGTGTGCGTGTGTGTGTGTGTGTGTGTGTGTGTGTGTGTGGTGCGGTGGGGGGCGGGGGATCGCAGCCAGCCTTCTTTTTCCAAGACATGGGAAAGAAGGGGGGCCGTCCTCCTCCATTCCAGCTCAGAGGGGCAGGGCATGGAGGGGGGCGGAGCTACCGCCCGGACCAGCCTCTTGGGAGTGTCCTCCGGTCCTGGGGGCAGGACAGAAAGCCAGCAAGTTCTGTGCTTCCCTGGGCAGAGAGCATGAGCCACAGTCCATAAAGCCCCAGGGGCTGCTCCCTTCCACGCTAGCTCCCCGCCACACTCACGCCCAGGGCAGCGACTGGCTCTCACACGCGCTTCCTCTCTCACAGCTCCTACTGCACAGGCGGGACTCAGAGCCCCTGGGTCCCAGCTCTCCTAGCCCCTCCTAGGAATTCCCTGTCCCTCCCGGGCCCTCCCTCCTCCAGTCCCCGCATCTGCATGTACAGCGAGGGCTTCCACCGGGTGCTCTCCCAGGGCCCTTTCCGCTCGGACATGCTGGCTCTCACTTTCTCTCTCTCACACGCGGGAAAGCAACAGGAACGGAGACCCCACCCCCCACCCCAGAGAAGCAGGGAAACACGGAGACACAAACCCAAACAGACTTGACACACACGCGAAGATTTCCAGAAACCGGGGACGTGCAAAGACACACACACAGACACAGACAGGAGCAGAAGCCCAGGCGTGGAAACCTAGAAACTTGGGGGCAGTTACCCAGGAACAGCCAGAAACGAGACTTACAGGCTGGGGACCTGACGACGGGGCACACCGAGACAGCAGAATGGGAGACCCCTCCGCCCCCAAGCAGCCAAAAGCCCCCCTCCAGGCGCCACCACCACCCCCAATTCCGACCCCGGGCAGGCTCTTCACCGACCCTCCCCGGCTCGGCCCCCGCCCCAGCGCGGATGGGGCCGGCCAGGCAGCGCCGAGCAGGGAGCGCTCGCCAACCCTGGGGCCGCCAGCCCTGGGGCCGGGGGCGCAGCCTGGTTTAACCCCTGGGCCGCCCGCCTCTAAGGGACGCAGGAAGTGAGAGTAAAGTTGACGATCCCCCTGGAAGCTTCCGGGCCAGAAGGGAAACCCCAGATCTTTTCCCTGGGATTAGAATAGCTGGAAGCGGTGTGAGGCGGGCGTCCCCAAAGCATCATAGTTCATCAATAGGTCGCAGACATCAACAGCATGCAAAGCAGATTCTTATCGGGCTCCCCTCAGGGAAGTCCGGGTCATATGGGGTTCCCCAACTTTATGCTCCCAGAACCCAGTGGAAAAGGTGTGTTCACTGCCTTACAGGGGTTCGATATTCCCCGTCCTC
>NW_005871668.1:215924-300314 GCF_000147115.1 Myotis lucifugus | reverse complement strand
GGGGGGAGAGAGATGATCAAACTTTTGGAGGCGGGCTGCTGGCGTGTCCCCGGAGACAGAGCAAGGCCGGGCGAGGGCGCGCGGAGGGCGGTGGAAGCAGCCTCCCCGCCGGCCTGGGGGAGGAGAGGAAAAGGAAGGATTTGGGGGAAATGAAGGCGATTTAAAGTCTCGGCCCGCCGTGGCTCTCCACCTTCTCTCCTCCCAGCGCTGGGCCGCCCTCTGCTGCCCCCTGCTGCCCCCTGCCGGCCGCAGCCGGGGACACACCCCGGACCTGCCCACTGCAGCCGGCTGAGACATCTACCACCTCTAAGGGTGGGGAAACTGAGGTTCACGGAGACGAATGCGTTGGCCAGGGCTGTTCACCGGCCTGATCACAGGTCAGAGATTCGGGACTTCCGGCTTGTGAGTTGGGAGGAGGAGATAGAGGCAGAAACAGGACAGAAAATGCTGAAAGGAACCAGGAGTTCCAAGGGCAGATGTGAGACCAGGACTCAGTGTCCAGACTCCCACGACAACAACCAGTGTCCTACCACACCTACCACACACACACACACACACACACACACACACTTTTCCTCCCGGATTCAAAACTCCCTGGAGAACAGACTCCTGGGCGTGCAGTGGGTGTGCTTGTTAAATGTTGGTCAACCTGCTCACTTTCCCCTCTCCATTCGGTAAGAAATGAGAGCTTAACACGCCCCCCGCCCCGCAGTCTATCGAAGAGCCTCCCTGAGATCCCACACTGGAGCACAGAAATGCACACCTCAATTCCCTGGCAAACACCCAGCCAATTCGCATACCCGCAACCCTAGTCGGAGCTCTGGCACCAGAAGCCTCATCTGCCTCCGCCTCCACCTCCACGACTTGTTCACTGGTGCACACACGCACATCCACACTCAGACATGCTCTCACTTATTCAGATGCAACACAGCCACACGCACACACACCCCAGGGCGCCCACCAGACTCCACACGCGCAGACACATGCACACTGGTGCTTCCATGCGCACGAGTGCACACTAGCCGAGCCAGATCCTCTTAAGTACACCCTTGCGCACACACCTTCACGTGCACACACACCCCATGTACACACCCCCAAGTGCACATATAAGGGCACACCCCCACTTACACACAGTTCTCCGCCAGTGCCCACCGCATGCGGGCACAAACACAATCATTCCCCGAATGTGCAACCCCCCCTTTCCACACACACACACACACACACACACACACACACACACACACACACACATCCCCAGCACTCCAGGAGCACCGGGGCACTTACTGGTTCCCTAGATGCGAGGCTGGACGGTCGGTCCTTCCTTGTGCGCCTAACGGCATTTGTATTCATGGGTCCCCGCAGCCCCGGCGCGGGCGCGGGGGCAGGGGGGGTGCGGGGTCCCCTTCCCTAAACTGGGCGCAGGCGCTCGGAGCGCAGCGGCACCGGGAGGGGCATGGGCGCAAGGGGCTGCACCGCCTGCCCGGTCCGCCTGCGCTGGGACTTCGGCGCTCTGCGTCCTCGGACTCGGTCGCGGGCTCTGGGCGCAGGGGGCGGCTCATAGGTGCTGGGGCCACGGCGCCCGCCGGGCCTTTTGAAGTCTCCGCTGGGGGCGGGGAGGGTGCGCTGAAGGCGGCCTTTTAAACCGTGGCTGCACGCGGGCTCGGTGGAGCAAGGTGTCTGGTTTCAGCAAACTTTAGGAAAAGTCCCAAGCTGAAAGGGGGGGAGCAAGCAAGAAAGAAAAAGAAGCCACAGAGCTGTGCTCTGCTTCCTGCAGGGGGCAGAGCGCCCACGGCTGCCAGGAGGGAGGCCTGAAGAACCCACAGGCGGCAGGATGGCGCGTGGAACACCCCCACCCCCACCTTGAACCAGAGTTCTAAACCTCCACGTGGACCGAATTAAGCATTCTTCTGGGGGAGAGGGGCCATGGGTTTTCCTCAGGTTTTCCGAAGCCCACAGCTCTGGAAGGTTGAGAACCCCCAGTCCAATCACAGTTAACATTTTTTGAGCTGCATAATGCTTTGTGCTAGGTAGATCCTGTCCTTATTTACATTTTTTTTTTTTTACATTTTGTTAATCGTGGATTTTTTGCATTAATTTTGACATTTTTAGAGTATTGCATTAATACTGAGGGTTGGGTTTTGTTTGTTTTCATATTGCCTAGTATTTTGCATTCTCATCAACCTCGCCCTAACCAGGTGCAGCCCTGTGCTGTGTCACTGTTTATGGGAGGCCTGTTATCTCTATTTAGAGTTGAGAAAGGCGAGATTCTGAAAGGTTAAGTAACTCTCCTGAGACCACTAACTGGCTGAAGGAGGAGATGAGATGTGAACTGAGGTCGTCTGATTCCTGTCTCCTGCAGCTGAGCATGAAGATCCAAATCTTCGCCTTTGAGAGGGTCTGAGAAGATCCCTGCCAGCCTCCCTAGCTTCAGGCCCTGCCCCAGGCTCCACTCCCTCTGATGCCAGGGCCCAGGCTCAGGACAAGCTGGGATACTTCAAGGCCTTGTCACTGCTGTTTCCTCCCAGGCTCTCTCCCTCCAGCCACGCTTTCTGCCTGTTCACGGCCTCACTGTCCTTCCAGGTGGAGCTCAAAGCTCTGCCTCACACCTTATCATAGTGCACATCATACCACACTGTCATTGTCAGATCCCCACACCTAGTGGGGAGCCTGGGGCACGAGAGAGGCTCAAACCATCGATGATTTCAATGATTTTCTTTCAACTCTTACAGTGTGCAAACCCCTGTGCAAAGCGGGAAGAGGGCCCGGTTCGCCACTGTGCGAGTGAAGGCAAATAAATTTACACACAGCCCTGCCTTCCGAGCACACACATATTTGTAATGTGGACCGAAGACACGCACAGCAACATGGGGCAGGGAAGAGAGCCTATATGGGAGACATCAGACACGGCCATGCCACAAGGAACCTCCCGCAATCACATAAAGATAACAGGGAGAATTTGATAGATGTTATCAGGGAGATACAGATGAATGGAACTGTCAAGCAGACCAAGGGATCGAGAGAAACCAAGGAAGGCTTCCAGGAGGAGGTGGCCTTTGGCTCCTAAAGGATGTGCTGGTTACACATGCAGCCATGGAGAAGGACAGCTCAGGTGGAAGAGTCACAAAAAGGTCAGGAGGGTGGAAGTAAATTTCAGGCAGGTTTTGCAAGAGGAGTGAGGAGAGCACGGTGGAGAAGCAATCGAATTCTCCCACTGCACAGTGTGGATGATGTCCTGTGACTCACTGGCCACAAAGCCATTTCCAGGCAAGAGATGCATTTCCTCAGCAGTCAGGCAGCAGGTCAGTGGCTGAGCACCAAGACCTTTCCAAATCTCACTCCAAACCTGAGTCTGCAGTGGGGGAGCCCCAGGGAGCCCTGTTCCACCATGGACAGCCCAAAGACTCATGGGAAACCCCTCAGAGCCCATAAGCATTGATGGTGTCTTTTTCAAGAGCCTTGCTTTCTCCGTCTGTAAAATAGGTGCATCAAACATGATCATCTTTATGGGCTTTTTGAACTCAGGAAGATGAGACTGTTGTTTAACAATAAACCCAACCCAGTAGATGCTTATGGAGCACTAGCTGCATTTTGCTAGGTTGTGCGGAAAAAGGAGGCTTATGCTTCAAGGAGCTCATGGTGAGCTGGGAGGAGGACACATGGACACTGATAAGAATTCTGGGGAAGAGACCTTGTTTCCTGCCTCTGCTGCCTCTTTACACCCAACCTTCCTGCCAAGGAGGCTCCTGGCACACCCACAGTGACTGGGCACACACAGTTCTGCAAGGAGTTCCTGGCCTGGTAGAGATTCAAGGGCCACATAATTAATGCCCTGCCCAAACAGATCAGCCATGGACCACTGCTTGAGAGAGAATGTTCATCTCAATAGCCTAAATGGTGGACACCTACATAGCAAGTGCTCAATAAATGCTTATGAATGAATCACTCGTGAAGTCTTAGCCCGCAGAACAGAGGGTTGCACACGGCCCAGGTATCAATGCCCATCGATTTCTCCATAAGCTTTTTCTGAGAATGTACTGTGTGCCAGGCTGTGCTTGCTGCTCTTGAGGTGCAGTGGTCCCCTGCCAGAGGCGGGCAGGGAGACGGACAGACACGACAGGTCAGGAAGTCCCACCTCAAATCACGCTGGTTTAACTGGTGCTGCAGAACTGGGACCAGAACTCAGGTCCCCAACCTTAGTCTTCACAACCTTAGATTTAGTCTCAGACCAGTCCCCATTCTTCCCCATGCTCTGTGCTGCTGGGCACGCCAAGATGGGTCTTCCTTTCATATGTGGGCCCTGCATGGCATGGGGCATAGGATGTGTGCACATGATACATGTCTAATAATAGAGTCATTCATCCCCTGGTCACTTGGAGAGACGCTGCCATGCATCAGACCCTGAGCTTGGCAATGGTCACAGGCAAATGTAAGTTGTGGTCCCTGCTGTGAGCAGTTGCTGTATTGATGCTCTGGCACCAGCCTGAAGCACAGTGCCTAGCACAGGGAAGTACTCCATAAATGCTGAGCGAAAGATGGAAGGAATGAAGGGACGAATACATGAATGGGAGTAAAGTTTGCCAGATTAGAGCAGGCTGGCTCCCCCTGCCACCTGCTCCCTTTCCTATATCATGACCCTCACCCATGAACACATTGGTTGGGCGCCTGATGTGTGGCAGACCCAACTTTAGGTGCTGCAGATGCCTTCACCACGCTCCACCCCACTCACCGCTGGGTTCCCAGCGCCTGGGATACAGCATTTCAGTAGAGGGAACCAAATGGAAGTCCAGGCTGCAGAGAGAGGCAGCCTCCAATCGTGCCCTCTCCCTCTGCCCCTCCAGGCAATGCCAGTTCAGCCCCTTTCTCCAGGGGAGGCGGCTGGAGACAGTGCTGCCTATTTTCATGGTTGACCTGTGTCCTAGGGCTTGGGCTTTGCCTGTGGGGCCACGTCACTCTGTCCTGGCAACTGCAAAGACACCCCCCCCCAGAACAATCATTCCCCCAAGAGGAATGAGGGGTGAGGCCAGGGAAGCTCCTGAGCCACTTACTCAGGAGGGCACATCCTCTGGACACATGATCCCATTGTCTGGTCATCCCAGATCATCTCCCCAGGGCCTCTCCCCTCCTCCCCAGTCTAGTGTTATTTCCTCAGGACTAGGCCAGGGAGTCCAGGGCTGTGAGATAGCCAAAGCACACATTGTGCACACTGATGCTGACCAAGATGTGGGGGCCCTACGAGAAATTCAGGCCTGGAAGACTCCCAGAGCCACCTGGCCCAATTTCTTTATTTTGCAGGTGAGAAAACGGAGGCTCAGAAACACACACAGGCAGTGCAGGGGCTAAAGTAGAAGCTGGGCCTCCCGGGTTGATGTCTAACTGGAGAGAGTCAAACCTATCTCCTCATCCTTCAGTTCACTCAGCTGGCCTTGGAAGAGTTAGACCCATTTTCCAGATGGGAGAGCTGTGGCGCGTTAGCTCTCTGGACTCTCGCTGATGCTGTGTCTGGAACCATTGGCTGTACTGAACAGGCCGTCCATGAGGAGTGCTGGCTGCCTCCACAGCTGAGAGTGGAGATATTGCAGTTGATGACCTGAGAGAGTTTCAAGCCGTCACTCCTATGACCACCTCTTTCTGGAATGTCCTTCCTCACTGGATTTCCCCCTGGATCCCCACAGTGTACCACACCCAGGCCCCTGCCTGGTACTCAGCACACCATTTCAACCGGGGTATATATTTATCTCATGTACGTACTCAACTAGAGGGCCTCAAAGCCACGGCTCTATCCTGGCACCTACTCAGTGGCAGCCTACAGTAGGCCCTCAGTAACACACGGCGGACGGATCGTGAGAATTCTCGTGTTTTCTGTTCTAAGGCTTGTGGCCAATCACAATATTAAAAAGACATTAGCTTGTAAGCACATGTAATAAATAACTTCAAAATGCAATGGGTATTTAATTTTAAAGCGTGCCTTTAACATTTATGTAAAACGCTTTTTGTACTCGTTCAATAGAAACTTATCTGGCCACTGGGTAAAGCTACTGGTCCGCAATGTGGTAAGTGATGGATGAATGGGCGGGGGTGGATTGGGGGGGGGGGGAGGTTGACAAGGGACAGAGGGGAAGTAGGGAGGGAGAAGAGGCAGAGCCGGGGGCTGGTTGGCCATCATCCTAGGGGCAGACACTATTGTTTCATCCTTGCTAACAGAACTCTAACTCTGCCCATCATCTTCTAAGGGGCCTCATCCTTTAGTAGAGACTGTGTCCCTCCCAAGCCTCAGTGATAGAATCCTGCTTGGACTAAACCCACCATGATGGTTTCCTTCATCTGGCCAGAGAGGAGGTTGGGTGTGAACATAAGATACAGTTGAGCCACTGAGATGTGAGAGGAGTTATATATCCAAAAAGGAGGAGGAGGAGGGAGAGAGGGAAGAGGAGGAGGTTGGAACATTGTTGGGTGAAGATGTGCCGTTTGGAGCGGCTACAGCCATTTTTGCCACAATGAGGAACAAGCCCTAGGTCCATGGCCAGCAGACTGAGGATGGCAGAGAGGAAAGGCAGAAAGAAGCCTGTCCTTAAAGACATTATTGAGATGCTAATGGACAAAAACAAGAGTTCAGCTCCTACGGCATCTCATCAACGTTGTATTGAAACGATGGTGAGTGAAACGTTATTTGAAGACCCCGGGCACACTTTTATCCAGTCCTCTGGTGCTTTGCTTTGAGTTCCTTCTTTGGAGGAATGTTCTTGCTCTCCTTTTCCGGGTTCTTAATCTGCAAAATTCAGAAGGTATCTCCTTGTCTGGGAAACCTTTCTTGTACCACCCCCACCGGTGCCGTCAGCATTTAACATCCAGCTGTGGTGTGCTGGTAAGTATTTAACATCCAGCTCCCCAAAAAAAGGAGGGGAAAGCCCTGACTTTTAGCATCTGCCAGTGGCCATGCTGTAGATATCCTCCTCGTCATGACCAGTTTCAAGGTACAGACATGCTACCCTTGAGTGTGAGGTTGGGAAGAGATGTGCGAGCCGATGGGAGTCCATTCCAGCCACCACTGGCTGGACAGGCCGCCTGCGGTCTCTGTCCCTCCGCGGCCCCCAATAATACAGCGCCGGGCCTAGTCATATTGGAGCCTGAGGCCAAAGGGACCCTGTCTTCATTTAAAAGTTTTATATCTTTTGTTCACCCATTACTTTTTGCATTACTTTTGATTTTTAAAGCATTGCAATAAAGTGTTATTTATCTCGATAGTGAATTTAAGCACCACATTACATTTTGTTCCTGAGATAAGTGCCTCACTCACTTCGCCCTGGCCCTGGCCCTGACATAATAGCCCATGTTGCACTGCAGTAATTACCATTGCTATAGCTGCCTCCCCTACCAGGTTGTGAATCATGGGGACAGGAATTCATTTCTAGGACGCGGCACACAGTAGGTGCTCAATAACTAGGGTCCAGTGAGAGAATGAATGAATAGATGTATGGACCAGTTGCTCAGCTTCTTTGCCAACAAAATGACATGCTGATAAAATACATCCTCTGCTCTTGATTAGGCGTAGGTTTTGAGTTTCAGCTCTTCCAACTCAACAAAGATTAACCCTGCCCTTGACCCGGGTGAGCCAGCCCCTGCACTGGGGATCTTTACCAGGGCCAATCTGCAGACGCCTCCAGCCTGGGGTAGCGACAGAAGGAAGTTGAATCTGGAAAGTGGAGACTGTACTAGGACCAGGGTGGGAAGTCACCGAGAGGCAGCCGCTCCTTAGATCCCAGGAAGGACTTTCTAACCGTCTGCATCAGCGCCCTCGAGAGGCAACAGAGTTCCTGTCTCTGGATGGGTCCCAGGAGACTGCCGTTTGGCAGGGTCAATGGAAAGGAGATGCAAGCCGTGAATGCTTCAGGATGACTTCCAGCTCAACAATGTGATGGATCATCCGCCAGCTGAGGGCCCCAGGACTTGTTCCCATGCCTGCTCGCTTCTCACCCCGAGGACCTCCACAGAAGAGCTCTTCCGGGGATGCCCTCATTGGCTTCACAGGCATCTCCCTGGGCTCCGGTCAGGGTGCGGGTGGGCGTCGAAGGGTTCTATGTCTCGGAGAGGATCCATGGCTTCCATTTTTTAAGCACGTGATAATGCTGTGCCCATGGCAAAGAGCTCCATACACACATTTGCTTATTAATACCCACAGGACCCTCAGTTAATCTACCCATTTTACAGATAGGAATCAGAGAGCAACTTGCCCAAACTCACCTCGCTGATAATCGATGGAACTGAAATTGTAACCTAGAACCAACCGTCTGATTCTAAGAGTCTATGAGCTTAACCACATCGAATTTCTAAGATAGACACCACCACCCCCTTGGAGCACTATTGACTGTGAAAACTAAAAAACAGGGGTGGGAAGGAGCAGATATAGCTATTTTGGTCCTTCTTCTGACCTCGTCTTGTCATCTGCCTCAGACATGCTCCCTGCTCTCCCAGCCCACTCACCACTGAAGCCCCTACGGCTCTTTCCCACCCACCACCACAGCCCCTTCCCACCAAAGAGGAGCTCGTGTTCTCTAAAGAGGACTCTTCAGCTCAGAGATACATTCCCCGTTTGGAGGGGGAGGATGAGAACAAGCCGTGGGCATCTCCCGTGCCAGGCTCTGCACACACGTTTCCCATCCTTCTCACCCCAGGACCAGGAGCAGGTGCTTTTCCCATCTCCGTGTTCAAGGCCTGCAGCCTCCTATATGGTAGCCACTAGCCACATGTGGCTATTTGAATTTCTTAAATGTATTTTAAAAATTAAGCTCCTCAGTCACATTAGCCGCATTTCAAGTGTTCCATAGCCTCATGCAGCGAGTGGCTACTGTATTGGACAATGCATGCGGAAACAGAACATTCCCATTCTCGAAGCAAGTTCTATTGGACAGCGCTGCGCGGAGGAAGAACGAGGACTCTGAGGACGACTTGCTTTGGAGCCACACAGCGAGTTGTAAACAGAACTGGGATGGGACCCACACTTCTCGCTTCCAAAGCCTCTACTCCCAGAGCCTGGAATAAATTTGCCACCACCTGGCCCCAGAACAAGGAGGATTGTTTGCCTGGAATGGTAGGTTGACTTGGGAAACCAAATAAGAGATCAGAAGACTGTGGGTGAATACCAAAGTGGGGAAAAGGAGCCAGCTGTTCTTGAGGGCTATTTTTATCCTGCCCAGATAGCCTGGGGAGCTGCCCCCCCTCCCCTTACAGCTATTTTTATCTCGGGAGCTGGAATCAGAACACTGTCTCCCATGGATGGTTGGGAGGATGCACTGATACATCAAATTCCAGCATCAGGACCTCCCTCCGGCTGACAGTTTCCAAGGCGGCTTCATGTCCATTCTCCGAGGCCATTCTCCTACCAGTTTGGGAGGCCAGCATAGTCAATGGAGAGTGCAAACCCCAAATAACAGATAAGGGAACTGAGTGCTGTGAGCCGTTTCAACAGCTTGTATATGGTAGGGCTGGGATTTAAACCCAGGCTGAGACGGCTCCCGGCTCCCTCCTTTCTGAGCAGGGGACTCAGCTGAGTGACAGCAAACAGCCACATTTCTTGCTGACCCCACCTCACCCCTTTCTGGGTAAATGGGCAAGTTGCGTAAACACGTTACAGGGAACTCTAATCTTTTTCTGCCTCCTCCATGGACTTGCTGGGAATCTGGCCAGTGGGAAGGCTTTTGGTAAGCCGAAAAACACCCAATGCTCAGAAAAAACGATTTATTATTATTATCACCACCATCATCATCATCGTCAGCTACTAGTATGAAATCTATCATTGAAGGCGGCCTCCACCCCTTCCCCCTCTCTGGGCCTCAGTTTCCCTGCCTGAAACCTGAGCCGTCTGGCCCAGAAGATCTCCACGGGGCCTTCCTTCCAGCCTCGGCCTGCCATTTCTATGACCCATTCATTCAGTCAACAAGTGTTTATTGAGTTCGAGCAGCCCGACACGGTGGGGAAATGAGGGACCGGCTTCTCCAGAAGGCTCTCTGCCCGGGCTGCTTCAGCCACATACGCAAATTTCCTTGTGTTTTCAAAAGGCAAATTATGGGAAACATGTTATTCACCATAACACACTCGCCCCATCTCTCAGGGGGAAAAAAAAATCTCTTGAACCCCACCAAGAACTAAGCTAACAGAGGACAGAAACCCACCCTTGTTCCTTTGGGCGGCTTTCCAGAAGCGCGTCCCTGGTAAAAAGGGGAAACTGTATGCGGCCGTGTCTCTCTGGGCCGCTCTGGATGTCGTAAACAACCTGTGTTTGTCCCGGCTCTCTCCATCCTGAGGGTCAGTCACAGCCAAGGGGAAAACAGCCCCGGTCTGTGCCCAGCCGTCCCCAGAGGGAGGCAAATTGTCCGTAAATATTTTTATCTTCATGGTCACCAAGGCAGCTGCGAGGAAGGCTTTGATTCTCCAAGCCCCCAGACCACTCCCTTCCTCTGGGGACCGGGTGGTCAAAGCTGACCCGGGCGTCCCATCTCCCACCCCCAAATTACAGGCTGCTGCCCACGTCGCCGGCCCCCGGGAGGCGGTGGGCTGCGAGGCGGGGCCGCATGTACACCGTGGCTGGCCTCGGGCTGTAGGAATTGCGTCTCCCAGCCAGCTGGTTTCCTGCCGGAGCTGGGTGGTCAGGCAGGGAAGGGAGGACCCAGAGATGGTGCTCGGGGCGGGGAGAGGGCCCGGGGCTGGGGCAGAAAGAGGCCCAAGGCCGCCATCTGGATCTGGAGTGGCCTTGCTTATCAGGGCTCGGGTGGAGGAGGCCTGAGAACATCCCTGACTGGGAAGTGGTTTACGGCAAAGCAGATGCTCGGAGGTCAAAGGACTTTCACGATCCCAGGAAAAAATCGGCTAACGGTGAAATTTCAGGCTCTGTGATAGCTACTGACAAAGGCACCGGGGCCAGGGATTTCAACCCGGGACTCCTAAGAGCATCCCTCAGAGAAAGCGCCTGTGTCCCCCCCTTCCTTGCGGGAACTAACCTCCTTGCCTAACGAAAGAAGACTGTTCCTTTCTGAAACTTTCTAGAAGGAAACACTGCGTCTCGATGTACATGAGACATGAGAACCTCAGAGGGTCATCCAAGTGCAAGGTCCTCTGGTTCTGTGTTCCCTAGATCCCTGAAGCCATAAAATGTTATGGCCCAAGTGCTAGACTTCTAATGCCTGTTGCTGCCAGCACCGAGGCTCTAAAATCCTGGAATCCTCCCTGGCAACGACTTTCGGCTTCTATGATTCTGTGCTTCTGAGGCCGATTTCTGTGATCCTTCAACTCTGTGACCTACTTCGGGGCAGACAAGGACCTCACACAAGGGGGCATTCATTCCCAGCAGGGATTACGTGCGGAGGAGCCCCGTGGGGCCGGCTGATGAGCGCGCTCCTCTGTCTGTGATGGGCAGCAGTCCATGGCCCAGAAGCTCCCTGAGCCCAACTTGCCTTCTGACCTTTCCCTGGCCATATCCTCACTTGGCTCCCACGTAATCCTGCCCTGCCCCTCCCCACCCACGTCACCAGGTGTGGGCAAGGATGCTGCCGCAGCCACAGCCGCAGCCGGCTCCAACGCCCCCCCTCCCCGCCCCCCATACACACAGCACCCATTCCCAGAGGCAGAGAGAAAGGGAGGCAGTAACTCTGTTCCCTCAGGCAGCAGGCCCTCCAGGGACTCAGCATTGGAGAAGCCAGAGAAGGTAGGCTTGTCCCTGGACCTAGTCCTAACTTGTTCCATCCTGATCTACCTGGCCGGCACCGGAACGGCCACGACTGGGTGATTAAAAGATCCATAAGCCTCCCAGTAGGTTCTTCCACCGCCCACTCCTGTGGAAATGCCATCTGTGGATGGGCCTTTGCAGAAAGATCTTGGAATGACAGCTATTTCTCGTCTCATTTATTCAACACCCAGCTCAGGGCACCACTCATTTATTCAACACCCAGCTCAGGGCACCAGAAAGGTGACCTTCCTTTTTTTTCTTTGACTAAACTAAAATCCAACTCCGGCTCATGTACAGTATCTCCGTGCTGGCAGGAAACTCAGTGTTGGTCATTACCAAGCCCCCGCCCCCCCCCCATTCACGTCTCCCTCTCCTGGTGCTGGTCATGCCAGGGCCCTGGGGTCTTCTATAAAATAACATGTTCCGGGAGGTCTTTCTGTCCTTCTGCTTCCATCTTTGGCCACGTGGCCATCGCTATCTGTGCTGTGCTGGGTGCTCTGGCCCTGGGATCAATTCCTAGGTGTAGGTCTTATCACCCCCTTTGAATTCCTGGGGCAATGAGGCCTAAAAAAGGCTGAACAACTCACTCAAGGTCACACAGATTCAAGTTCAGGCTGACACACTATGGAGTCCTGGCTGCTCACAAGGTCCACTGTGACACACCCTTCAGTCCCTGTGGATCTGTCTCTTGCCCTGGGGACCCTGGCACAGGTACCCAGTGGGTGCTGGGTACAGAGGCTTTCCCTCCCACGGCCCTCACCCACCAGCCCTCAAAGCCCCTTTCATGGGCCTGTTCCACACCCCACTGGGGAAGCCAGACAAAACTGCCAGTGTTGGGATTATTTTTCTATTTCCAGATGGATCTGTTTTCTGGCTCCATCCAGGGCCTCCCATCACCGCGTGGGGGCCAGGGGCCCAGCGCCAGGTTAATATTAGGAGGCAGCAGGAAAAGAAGGCAGCCCAGTGCAGCTCCTCACAGAGTCCTGGGCTGTTCCACCAGGGCCGCCTCTGAGGAATATTCCTGGGGCATTTAAAGGGGCCTGGCAGCCAAGCGGGCCACGAGGAAGAAAGAATAGTCTTTATTTTCTTTAACAATTTTCAAGGAAGTGCCCAAGTGTCTCGTTTTAGTCCGGGGGCCAGCACGGAGTCCCCTGGTGATCTGCAGAGCTGAGCTGGGCTCTACTCACGCTGAGCTGAAGACAGCATTTTAAAATTCAACCAGGCAGTCACTCATTTAACCAACATTCACAGAGCACCTCCTTCCGTATTGTCAGATGAGGCACCACACACAGAGGGGAAAAAGGTTTCTACCCCCGTGCAGACCACGGTCTAGCAGGGAGGTGGCTGTTAGATAATTGCACGGGTGAAGGACACTTGCCACTACGACAACGTGCTATGGAAAAGGAGGCCCAGATGTAGACAACAATAGTAGACCTTGGCTTTTTAAAAAAAACTTCCCAATCTAAATGCCTTGTTTCAAAAGAAGAAGAATAGTCCCAGAGAGAGAGACAGAGACTCCTAGGTACCCAGAAAGGGTACCAATGCCAGAGCTGTACCCACCCATTTGGGCTGGGCCGTGGCAGAGCAGTATGGGCAATCATGGGATTCTGGCAGCCTTGCCCTTGATCTTGGGGGAATAGGTAGATAAGACCGGGCTATAGGGAACTCACTGATCACCATTGATCAAAGCCAAGTGTATGAGAAAGTTATCTCCAAAGCTCATTGAGTCCGTCTGTTAACGGATTCATGACTCAGTTACTATGACAAAAACATCCAGTCCAGCTGGAAGAGGGAAATGTCCCATGCCCGTCCTGGTCTCCATGCCCAGGAACAAAATCAGCAGGGGTGACATATCAGTGTGCGTCTAGGTGGGGCGCTGGGGCAGGGAGAGACGGGAGGGCCTCCGAGGCCCAGGAAACGACAGGGTGTCCTGTGTAAGACCGTCCATGGGGTCCGGGTGGCCTCGGGGGGAAGGGCCAGGGGAGAGTTCAGCTCCTGCTGAAAAGAAACTCGATGTTCAAACCACCGGCAGGTGAGAATGGGATGAGATTAACAACCAGTCCTGGGACAGAGGGGACAGGGAAGGGGAAGGGGCAGCGCAAGCAGAAATCAGTGACTCCTTGGCAGAGGCCGGAGGGAAACTTCTGGCCGGGTCAGGGGACTGGGTCAGAATCCGGGGCCAAATGAGGTCTGCAGATGTTGGCACACTCGGAATCCCGGCAGGAGGCAGCACCACGCCAAAGGGGTCAACTGAGAGAGCACTGAATGCTCCGGGCAAACGGGCCAAGTGGCTTAGAAATAATGATACCACTGCTACTGATAGTGATAAAACATAAAAGGTTGGAATGGAAGTTCTCAATGGAAATATTCAAAGCTCGAGTGGGTGGGGTGATGGGAACCAGCCGTGGCAGGTGAAGCGCCCTGGGGCTGACCGCCATGAGGAGCCTGGTCATCCCAGCTTGAAGGGACCAGGGCGAGGGGATGAGTTGGTGGAGCCAGGCAGGAGCTGCGGCCTTAGGAAAGCCGACATTGCCAGAGCTGGGGCAGGGCAGCGAGGGAGCGGACTCCGGCCTGTCTCCCCTCCTGCCTTCCCATCAGCTGGTGCCTCCCACAGACCAAAGCCACTCAGAAGTGAGGTGAGGCCCTCAGCCTCTAGAGCAGTGGTTCTCAACCTTCTGGCCCTTTAAATACAGTTCCTCATGTTGTGACCCAACCATAAAATTATTTTCATTGCTACTTCATAACTGCAATGTTGCTACTGTTATGAATCGTAATGTAAATATCTGATAGGCAGGATGGTCTTAGGCGACCCCTGTGAAAGGGTCGTTCGACCGCCAAAGGGGTCGCGACCCACAGGTTGAGAACCGCTGCTCTAGAGGCAGCCTCCTGGGGCACAGACAAGGAAAGGCAGAGAGTACATGGGGGGACCCGAGAGGAGGAGAAGAAGAGAAGTGTATTGTGACTGGTTGTCCAAATATGCCCACCTTTTTAAAAAAATGCCTGGGGTGGTAAGGCATGCCCTCTCCACTTGGCCACAGGCTCAGCACTCCCAACTGCCTTACGGTTCAACTGGCCCCGCCTGTACATAGTTCCCAGCTGGCTCTGTGGCCACTGGAGTTTGTGAGCCCCGGAAAGATAAACTCCGAGGTGCCGTCCCGCCCCCTCTGACTTCGTGACTCTCAGAGACCTAGACGACGAGAAGCGGTCACTTGTCCAACATGCCCCCAGCCCCTGCTCAGTGCTGGGGCCCAGCTGGGGTTCTGGGGACCCCGTGATTATCAAGACCTGTTTTTAACCTCTGGGGGCTTATAGTCTATGGGGGAGACATGAATCTATTTGGTGAGAAAATACTGGTAGGCAAGCACGGATTCCTCTGGCCCTGCATTTGAGTTGGGGGAGACAGAACACAAACAAGGAAGCCCATCGATGTATAAGTGCCGGGAAGGAACAAAAAGCCACAAAGTGGTCTGAACACAACGAGAAAGATGTGGCAGTGACCAAGCGCTGTCTGAAGGACAACAGCAAGCTTCGTGGCACAACACAGCCACCATGTTTGTGCTCCTGGATCCCCGGGACCTGTGATGATCCTATCTTACACGGTATAAGGAGTTCCGGTGTGATTAAATGGAAGATTTTGAAGTGGGGACAGCATCCTGGACTGTCTGGATGGGGCCAATGCAATCATGAGAGTCTTTATAAGGGAAAGAGGGAGGCAGGGAAGTCGGAGAAAGAGATGCGCTGATGGAAGCGGGGATCATGATCACGGAGAGTCTAGAAGACGCGGCTCTGTTGACTCTGAAGATGGAGAAAGGGGCCAGGAGCCAACAATGCAGCTTTAGAAGCTGGGAAAGGCCAGAGCCTCTGCCCCGGAGCCTCCAGAAGGAAAGCAGCCCAGCCTGCACCCTGACGTTAGCCCATCAGACGCATTTTGGACTTGACCCCCAGAGATGTCAGGGAATAAACTTGGGTTGCTTCAGCCACTGAGTTTGTGGTCCTCTGTTATGCAGCGTTAGGAAGCTCATGCACCATGCCTGGTGCCTTGGCTGAGATAACAAAAACCAGAGCCCCCACCTGTGACCCCTCCATGTGGGACTTCCCGTAGCGGATCAGGGCCCCCAAGCAAGCATTCTAGCAAAAATGGCAGGAGCGCCACGGCCTTTTGCTAGCCAGCTCCAGAAGGCCCGTGGCACACTACTGCTCAGTCACAAACCCGCCCAGACTCAAAGGGAGGGACGGAGACCCCACCTCGGCTGGGGGGTCAGCCGTGTTATGAAATCACCATGAAGCTCCATTAGAGGGGCGGTCAGGGAAGGCCCCCTGAGCAGGTAACATTTAAAGAGAACCTGGAGGAGGTGAGGGAGCAGGCAGAGCAGAGGGCTTCAAAGGGAGGGAACAGAAGTGGGAAGCCCAGAGTGAGAATGAGGCAGGCAGATGACTAGGAAATTCCCGTCCCTGTGACAAGTGACCCACATGTGAGAACCCAGCCTGAGAAGGTTCCAGAAGGACGGGATGAGCGAGCAGAGATGACTGGAGAACTTGGCAACCCCCTCCTATACCCCCAGCCCCCGCAGGAATGAGGACTGGCCCGTGCACTGCTCATTCTGTCCCCACTGGGTACTGGGACCCCCCCTCCCCGCCCCCCACAGGCCCAAGCAGACCTTAGCAAAGGCCTCTGCTTCCTGGGCCTCACATCAGCTTTCTTTCTGTGACCCCGTGGCCTGCACTTTTCTGTGCGATGTCCTTTCATAGATAAAGTTTTACCTAATTAACTGAGGGCTACCAAGAGCACTTTCTCACTGAGGTGAAGAGAGCCGGTGTGAACAGGGCGGGGGGGACGGGGGAGGCAGTGTGCACGCATGCGCAGCACAGGGCGTCAGCCTCGGAGCCTGAGCGGATACCCTCCAGGTCTGCCCAGCCACCCACCTTTCTTCCCTCTTTCAATGCTTTCTTCCCTCTGCAGATGCAGCCGGGGAAGTGGGAGGAGGCCCAGGTCCGGACGGTCAGGAGGGAGCCGGGGAAACGTTCCTCTGGTCCCCGGGGTCAGCATAGGGGTCACAGGATTCCAGCCTGAGCACAGAGCTTGGCAGGTAGAAGATGCTCAAGAAATACTCCTTGAATAGAGAGGAGAGGGAGGAGAGAGGAGGGGAGGGGAGAGGAGAGGGGAAGCTGAAGGGGGGAAAAGGAGGGCGAGAGGAAGAGAGAAAGAGAGAGAAAACGTTTTTTTCTCTGGCATACAACAAAAGATGGTTAAAAGCACAGGTTCGTGTTTCTACAGTCTCAGGTTCAAATCTTGGTTCAGCCTTTTACTAATTTACTCAATTACTTTACCTTCCTGCGCCTCAGTTTCCTCACCCATAAAAGGGGATAATCATGCCAACCTTATAGAATTGCTGCATCGATTAAACAGGATGGTCTCCAGAAAGGGCTGATGAAGAAGAAAGTGGTGATGATGAAGATAATGCCGAGGAAGATGATGGTGGGTAACATGCCTAAGCCCGCAGCACATGCCAGGCACAGTTCTGAGACCGCTCTAAAGATCAGTGTTTCTCATCCTCAACACAACCCAAGGAAGCATTTCACAGATGACGAGACGGAGGCCCAGAGAGGCTGAGGAGCTTGCCCAAGGTCACACAGTGGATAAGCCTTAGTGGGTGAAGGCAAGCCCAGGCAGTGTGGTGCCCAGCTGGCACTAAAGCTGCATCCTGCAGTGCCTGACACATAGTAGGAGCTCATTAAGGGGCACGTCCTCTGCCCACTGGGCAACTGTCTTCTCTGCACTGGGTGGCGAGCAGCAAGGGCAGGGGCTGCTGGTCCCTGCCTCTGGGTTCCTAGCACTGGGCTGAGCCCCTAGGACTGTTGCCTGGATGGGTGTGGCCCAACAAAGGTGTCACTCCTGTTGTGTCCTCTAATGGGACAAGGGTGTTCCGAAGTCAGGTGTCTGGAGCTGAATCCTGGCACCACCATGTATTGGCCCTGAGCCTCAGTTTCCCTAACTGTCAGGGGAAGAATGAGAGTGCCCACGCCACGTGGTCGTGCGACTGAGATCCGACTGCACAATGCTGGGCAGAGTAGTAGGCGAGAGCTGAATGAAGGTTCGCCATCATCACCATCATTATTTGTGTTGCTCTTCCACACTTCAGCCAGGCTTCCCCACAGCACCCTGGCTTCACGGGGACCGGGCCACCCGCCCGGGCAAAGAACAGTTAACCAGACTCTTTCTAGTGACGGGTAACTTAACTCCCATCTCAGATGCAGCAGCGGAGGCCAACGCAGAGGTGAGGCCGGAATTCGAGATTGGCCCTGGGCCGCGTGCTCCCTCGCGAAATGGCCAGAGCTTTCACCCCAGCCCTTTCTTCTCCCGCCTTCCAGAGCGGTGGTCATAGATATGGCGAAACGAGATCCACCTCAAGTGAGACTGGGGTTGGGAGGGTGTTGGGAGCGGGCAGGTGGAGGGGGTGTAACACCATCCCTCTCAATGTCCCTCCCAGACAACACTGAATCTGCCCTTTGACTTCCCCAGAGGCCCAGAGAGGTTAAGGTGCTGGGCCAGTACCACACAGCTTATCTGAAAGCCAGCTGGACTTTCTGATCCTGGAAGTCCCTAGTTCTAAAACTCCGTGACACTCCCACCTCGGCTCAGCCCAAGGTCCCTTCTTGGGGAATGGGGGGCGATGATGAGGCTTCCTGGCCCTTTTCACCTGAGTCTTGGATGGGGGAGCCAGGCCAGAGCCTCCGGTGCGGGGAGGGGGTGAGCACCAGGCAGCAGGATCGGGTGCCAGGCCCTGCTCCTTGGCTCCCCAGGGAGGATCAGTTGCTTGGAGGAGGGGGGGAAGGCCAGGATGCCAGGAATGGAAGGCGCTGGAAAGCCATTTCTCTAGCACCGGCCTCATCTCATTTTCTCTCTGCCTGGCTTCTTTCTGGCCCGCTCTGTCTTGTGGGCTCTATTTCTCTGCCTCTCCCCGTCTTTTCTGTTTCCCTCTCCCTCTAGTTCAGCAGTTCTCAACCTGTGGGTCGCGACCATCGGAAAACACATATAGCATATCAGATATTTACATTATGATTCATAGCAGTAGCAAAATTACAGTTATGAAGTAGCAGCGAAAATAATTTTATGGTTGGGGGTCACCACAACATGAGGAACTGTATTAAAGGGTCGTGGCATTAGGAAGGTTGAGAACCACTGCGTTCCTTTTGTCTCTATATCCTGCCTCCCTGTTCCCTCCCCTTTCTTTCTTGTCAGTCTCTCTCCACGTATCTCTCTCTGTTTCTGCCTGTCTTTTGCTCTGTCTACGTCTCTCTTCCCCTCCATTTCTCCCTTCTTTCTGCCTCTCCTCCTCCCCCTGCTCTGCCTCCTCTCTGTCTCCCCTCTGCCCTAGTATCCCACTCACCTGGGAGGAGATAAGGGATCCGGGGAGGAGAGTGACACACAGGGAGGGGAGAGCAGGGCAGACGACAAGAGGCCACTGCAAAGGTCCGGGGAGGAGATGGCCAGATCTGAGCCCTGTGAACGCTGCGAGGTGGAGAGGACGGGTGGCGGTGAGAAAGGCTGCAAAGGAGGGAGCGTCGAGGGAGCAGCGGGCTGGGGAGAAGAGCCAGCAGGTGGGACAACTTCCAGGAGGAAGAGGAGGAAGGGACCTCAGCACGAGCATGTCGAGGGGATCGTTTAGGCTGAACCTCGGGTCTGACGGGGACGGGTAGACTGATGGGGACAAGAAGGGCGGGTGCTGAGAACTGAGCCTAGGCCGGGACAACTGGGGGAAAGCCTTGAATGCCGACCAAGAGCCTGGACGTCAGTCCATGGAGCAGTGGCTTTTTATGTGAATCTGATGAAACTCCAGAATTCTCCCTGACCAGTGTGTATGCCCCATGTTTGGCACCCACGCCGAGGCTTCTGGGACCCTCTGAAGTTCTTCATGAGCCACAGATACCTCAGGACATGGCGCTGGTTGCAGGCCCTGGGGAGCCATTGAGGGTTTTGAGCTGAGGAGACCGGCAGAGTTGGAGCCGCACGTCAGGAAGGTGCATCTGAAGAGGAGTGGCTTTCATGGTTGGGCAGAGAGACCTCTAGCTGCCTGGCCCACCGGGCCCGGGGCCTCGCCGAGTGCACCTGCTTCCTGGAGACCCTGCCAGGCTCTAGGCATGCAGAGGGCTGGCTGCAGCCTAGGACACCCAGGCGCAGAGGGAGGGGCTGGGGGCCTCTTCCTGATGCTGGGAGGGTACTTGGTCTCAGGATACCTGGCCCAAGAGGACTGGCCATTCCCAGCCTTTTGGATGACCAGCCTGGGTGCCTGAGACAGTAGCCGTGCCCTGCCAGGTCCAGCCCAGCCTGGTTCCTCCTTCCCACCCACTCACTCACCCACCTCCTGTCCCACATGCCCTGCACTGGGTCTCTACCTCCTCAGACAATGTCCTGTAGGCAGGGAACAGCTCCGATGTGGGGCTGCCCTCACCCTGACAGCAGGGCCAGCCTGGAGTCTGCTGCAGTAACCTCAGTCCTCTGGTTCAATGCCCATTGTACAGACGGGAAAACTGAGTCCTGGAGAGTGGGGAGACCTTCCCAGTAATTCTCCAACAAGATGGTGCCTCAGGCAGGCCACCAGGCTCTCAGCTCCGGGCTCTTCTGCCTGTGCGTCAAGGGTGGTCCTGCATGTGACCCTATCACCTAAAATGCCTGGGTCCTGCCCCAGTCACACCCTCTACTCAGGCTGCCCTAGCCAGTTTGGGCAGAACTCATTGCTATGTGGTAGTTACCGTTTATTAAGCGCCTATGGTATGCCAGTCACTTGATATCATGCAATCCTCCCAATGGCCCACCGTGTAGGTGGTAATGTTAGCCTATTGTGTAGATGAGTAAGCTGAGGCTCAGAGGGGTCCAGTAACTTGCCTGTGATCACTGTGTCAGTAACTGACAGAGCCAAGATTAGTACCCAGGTGTGTCCAACTGCCAAGTTCGGACCTTTCTCCTATACCACACCCCTTTCTCTTTCTGTCACACAAAAGGGGCATCAAACTGGAGACCCAGGAATCTGTCCCCCAAACCAGATGTTCAGGCACCCACCTGGCTCCCATGAGACCAGGTAGGGGTCAGCTTTAGCAGCCGGGGGGGGGGGGGGCCCTCAGCTGTTGCCTTTCCTTCAGCATGGGAGGTCCATGAACCCGGTCTCCAGGGTTCAGCTCTGCCATTGACTTGCTGTGTGACCGTGGCCTCGTCCACTGCCCCCTCTGGTTATGCCTCTGTCTTCCCCTCTCAACCTGCAGGAGTTGGGCTCCTGACTCCCAGAGGGCTATGCCAGCCCGAGTGCCTGCAATTCCTTGGCTGAAGGGAGATGTCTTATGCCCTCTGGGTAGAAGCGTTGCCAAGCTAAGGGTTTGGCATGCCATCTTTGCCTGCTCTGTTTGAGGGTGACTGTCTTATTCCAACAGGGAACCACCCCCAGAGTGGCCCACTCCAAACCCCAGTGACTCACTTACAGAGTGAGGGGCAAGCGGGCGGGAGCTGTCTCTGTGGCTCTTGGCGTCTGATGGAGCCCACGGGCCCACGAGCCCACGCCGGGCGGGGATTGGTGTCAACCACTGGCTCCTATAAATCGCAGGGCCAGGACAAGGTGGGACCGCCAGCGGCCCTCGAGAGAAAGCTCAGCCTGTGTGCTCTGGGGAGGTGACCCGGGGGGACCCTGGGCTGCTCCTCGGGGGCGGGCGTTAATGAGCGCTCCATCTGGTGCCATCCTCAACCACGAGCTGACGCTGACACAGCATCTCAGAGAGGAGAGAGAGCGCGTGTGTGTTCCAAGGCTAGCAAAGGCTCAGTTTTTCCGATTCGGAAAAATCCGTTCAAAGAAGGGAAAATTGGGGATGAGGAGCCGAAGATTGCCTGATTAATGTGGTCTTAGTCTGTGACTTGAAGGGTTCACAGAAGACCATCTCCCTGGATGTCTCACTGGGGAGACCCAGGCTCAAAGAAGGCTGGGCTCCGAGGGGAGGGCCATGGCAGGGCCAGAAGAGCGATGTGACCTTTCACTGCCCAGCCCAAAGCTCTGACCGGTTTGCCATCCTGCCTCCCTCAGGCAGGGCCGGCTCTGCCTTTGGCCCGACTGGAACACGCACCCCGATTCTCTGGCCTTGGTTTGGATTCAGGACTGTCACTTCTCTGAGGCGATACATTTACTAGGAGGTACCCCCCTCCCGCAGAGGACCCAGAGCCCCGCCTTCAGAGGATTTCCCATCCTCTTTAGGAGACAGGAAGGAGTTTAGAAGGGAAACCAGAAACAGTAATAACTGATGCTTAGTTGGTACTTCTGCACCAGGCACGGTTCTGTTCTACAGGCTTTTCACATATTAACCCATGTAGTTATCATGACAAACTATAACATACTGTCATCCCTGTTTTACAGAGGAGGAAACTGAGGTCGTCAGAGGCTAATTAACTTCCCCCGAATCACGTAGCTAGGAAATTGTGTAGAAAGGCAGCCTGGTGTTTGAGCCCATAACTTTGTATGGCAAGTGTGAGCACCTCCTCTGTGCAAGGCGCCATCCTCAGTGTTGGGGGCCCTGTGGTAGAAAGAATAGACAAGGAAGCTGCCCTCAAGAAACTGGTCATTCTTCATCCACTCACCCACCCACCCATCCATCCATCCACCCATCCATCCATCCACCCATCCACCCATCCATCCACCCATCCATCCACCCACCCATCCATCCATCCACCCATCCATCCATCCACCCATCCACCCATCCATCCATCCACCCATCCACCCACCCACCCATCCATCATCCATCCGTGTCTGGTTTTATTTGCTTTTGTATCCCCCGTGCTCAACATAGTGCCTGGCACTAACAAGCTGTGAACCAGTATTTGCTGAAGAAATGAAGAGATGGGGAGAGATGTGGGCCCAGTCCAAGAACTCTGGGTCTGAGTCCCTTACCCTCTCCCAGTCTCTATGCATTGGGTGGTAAACACTGCCCTGCTCACCTCACAGGTTTCTCGGGAGGTTCTGATGGGGAGGAGGCAAGTGCTTTGCAAACTGTAAAGGGCTGTGAAGACATAGTCAGCACTGGGCTGCCCAGCTGCTGTGTAGGCGCCGAGGCCTGCAGAGCTGTGTCTCTCTCAGGTCTGGCTGGTGAGACCTGTCAGACACTTCCCCTCGGCCTGCCAAGAGGCCCAGAAAGGAAAGGAAATTGACATTTAATGAGCATCCGCGATGTGCCAGGACCTTCACACGCTTTAACCCTCTCTTCTCTTGTACAGATCAAAGAATGGAAGCCCAGAGAGCTCCATCTATTGCCCAAGGTCACACAGCCAGTGAGGAGCAGAGTCCAGGGGGACCCTGGTCTGTGAGTCCCAAAGCCTATGGTTGTGACAATACCCCCTACCACCTCCCCGTAAAGGGATGCTGCCGACTTCCTGCTTTCCAAATCTCCAAGTCCCCAGTGTTCAAGGTTACACAGCAAGCTCCTTCCTGGCAAAGCCTTTCAGAAAGTGTTTCCATTTAGTTTTTGCATTGATTATTTCCTTTTTGCTTTATAGGAATTTCCCCCCTTTTATTTGCAAAGAAAAGCCAACGTAAATGTTCTCCCCACACACAGGTTAACCCTTGTCTCTCAGAGAGGGATGTGAGCAGCTATTTGGGGAGGAGACGGAAGGTCAGCTGCTGGCCACAGCGCCTGCAGGGCCTCTTCGCAGACCCTCAAGACAGTTCACACGCCAGTGTGGCCGTGCTGCCTGCTGTCCTCCGATCACCAGCTTCTGTGACCCTCAGCACAAGGCAGCCTTCCATGACCCAAGTGGAACCACCCCCTGAAGCTTAGAGCCCAGGCCTCCTGGAGACACCACCTTGTGCCACAGGCCGGGACAGAAAAAGAAACGCCCGTAGCCACTGTTCCTGGGCCACCCACCGAGAGCCTGGCACCGCGCTGGGCACCTCACCAACATCCTCTGACTGCCTCTTCTAAGTGGGAGGGGCAGGTCTTGGTGACCCCATTTTACAATGGAAAGAAAAGCTGAGGCTCAGAGAGGCAAACTCACCTGCCCAAGGCCCCCCAGCTGGCCAGGGGCAAACTGGGGATAAGACAGGACCCTTGCTGATAAGTTGCTTTAAGCCCAGGGCTAAAAATAAGACATGGTGCATGTGAAGTGACCAAGCCACGCCCCTGGGCCAGGCACCACCCTCAGTCCTGGGGACCTGGCCCAACAGGAAACTGGTGGAAGCAAGGCCCCATTCTGCTAAAGACTTGCTGAGTGACCTTGAGTTGGTTACTCTCCTTCTCTGAGCCCAGAATTTGCCCCATGGGAAGTGAGTGGGTTGAATGTCTCAGTCTTCTATGCTCTTTCTCAGGTCTTGTTTGGGTAACAATTCGCAAAGTAGAACACGGTAGGCGAGAGACGATGGCCGAGGTTTGTGGAGCAGCAGCATGTGATTGAGAGTTACTAAAAAGCCCTCATCCGGCCACCTAGAGCCTCCATTACCAAGACCCCACGGGGTAAGATTCCTGGAGGCGCTCAGGTTGAAATGGCCCTGCAGCCTTGCCCCACTGCTGATCCGCACCACCACCACCGGGTCGGGGGCTGAATAGAGTTGCAAGCCGTGGGCCAGACACCACAGGGAGGAAGGGAGGGCACCAGGCCTTCTGCACGGTGTCCACGCCAGCGCGCAGGACTCTCTGAGCCCACCTCTTCGGCGGCCCCCTCCCCCAGCCCTGTCCCTGGCAGCCCCTCACCAGGACCAGCGCCCAGCACCCCGCGCCCCCAGCCCCAGCCGAGGTTCCTCTGTATTTGGCTCCAGCGCCAGCAGGCCGGCCATTTAAGGCTCCACCTCACCCCTTTAAATTCTATTTTTTCAAACCACATTCTTGAACTTGGCAGATAACGTGGCAGCCCGACAAGAGCCCTATTTACCCGGAGAGCCGTGAATGGGCCCTTTATAACAAGCTTCATTAATATTTCTACCTATTGGCCAGCTCGCCGTTTCCTCCCCCTATACAAACAGATTCTCCACACAGAAAGACTTTTCAAATGCTCTTGTTGACTTTCCCCAAACAGGGAGAGCAGCCGGGCCGGGCCGGCCGGCCGGGGTGTGTGAGTGTGTGTGCAGGGGAGGGGCGGCCATGGGCGCACCCGCCGGCCTGGGGCAGGAAGGAAAGAGGCCCGCTATTCATGGCCGGGCCGGGCAGCGGGTGAGCTCAGGTATGCCGCGCACAAAGGCACACTGAGCGGCCTGCGCTGCCAATTCCTGAGTCCTGGCCCCGGGAGGGGAGTCGGCGGTCCCGCCCGGGCCCTGCCGCCCGGCCAGGGGACCCTGGGCAAGCCCCGTACTCACTCTGCGCCGCACTGTCCTCCGAGGTCAGTTGGGCCTGCACCCCGCTCCTCCAAGTGTGGTCCGTGCGCCGCCGCAGCAGCTTCACCTGAGCGCTGGCGAGACACGCGGGCTCTCGGTCCAGGTGTTGGTACTGGAGTCTGTGTCTTGAGCGCCCAGGTGATGCGCAAGCCCGATGAGATTTCAGAGGCCTCGGGTCTACGCACGTGCCCCTCCGCCAGCACCGGGGCTGCGCTGCGGCTCCAAGGCCATCACAGATCTTCAACGTCATCGCGAAGGCCTCCTCCAAGGCTATTTTGCTCTCGACGTTGTGACCACAGGCCTGGCCCAGGGCTGGGGCTCAGGAAATAAACAGAAAAATACATTGTCACAGTTTAAACTCTTCCTCTTCAGCATATGAGAATGGTGAAGAACAGCCTGTTCTGTCGTCCAGAAGGTTATAGATAGATAGAGAGAGAGAGAGAGAGAGAGAGAGAGAGAGAGAGAGAGTTGTGTTCTTTTTTTATTATGTTTTTATTGATTTTGAGAGAGAGAGGGAGAGGGAAAGATAGAAACATCTATGAGAGAGAAATACCATCGATTGGCTGCCTCCTGCCCGCCCCCTACTGGGGATTGGGCCTGCAACCCGGGCATGTGCCCTGACTGGTAATCAAACCAGGGACCTCCTGGTTCATGGATCAACACTCAACCACTGAGCCACAGGGGCGGGGCAGAACCTTCTAATATTGCAGTGGACGGTGGGGTCAGCAGCCTGTGCTCTGGAGATAGGCAAGCAGAAGCCAGAGGACCTGGGAGAGGAGTTACTAGTAAAGAAGGGCTGAGCCCCATGTGAGCCCCTGGGCTGAGGGAGAAACAGTGCAGGGCGTGGGCAGTCACCAGGTCACCTCTGAGCATGCTCACAGGAGCACGGGCGCCTGTGGAAAGAGGCAGAGCCCGGTTAGAATGCTGACGATACCCTCTAACAGTGAGGACATGGGCGAACGCCTTCGCTTCCCTTCCTTGTACATGTGCTAAATGTCTAGTCTATGTGTCAGGCCCTCTGCGGGACCTTGGGGACATAGGCTTTGTCCTTGCCCTATCAGAGGAGAGAGACAATCAACAAGAAAATAAAACTATAACTAGAAATGCTGGTGAGGAAGCGAAGGAGGGTGACAGAGACAAGGTAGTGGGTAAGGGAGTGGGGGAAACCTATTAGTCAAGGCCCTTAGGAAGGATATCAATGAAAGATGGCTCTTTAAATTCAAGCCTGAAGACAGAGGAGCCAATCATGTGAGCGAACCTAAAGGAAGGGCACTCCGGGCAGTGGGAACAGCATGTGCGAAGGCAATGCTGGGTGCTTTGAAAGGGGGTCAGTGTGTGCGGCAATAGCATTTCTCATTCAAGTGGGAGAGGGGTGGTCATCTCCACCTTGCAGACCTGCTGGGAGGGAGGATGGCACAAGGGAAGTGCTCAGAGCATAACGTTTGCTCTTAACTGATCTCCAGGCCCCCGTGGCTGCGTTAGGCCCCTATCGGGACCGCCGTCTGCTCTTTCCATCTCTCAGGAGCAGCAGGAGCAGTGCTGCAGCCTGGGCCGCAGCCCAGAGCAGGGTCAGCTGAGCTGGAGGGGGTTGAATGAGCTGCCTGTGTGCGTCTTGGCTACCTATATCTTACCTTTTGGGGGAGGGGGAGGCCTCCCCTCTCCTGGGAAACCTGCCCAGCTTTGGCTAGCCCAGGCGGCTTGGACAGAAATCCCTGACCCCCTGCCTAGGTCTCAGCAGCCAAAGGCCAGACCCTCTTGGGAGCACAGAGCCCTCCTACCAGCCCACACCCCACTGCCTGGCCAGCCCTTAAGTACCAGGCTGGAAATAACCAGTTGTCCCCGCCCCTTGGGGCTGTGGGCTTGCCCACCACAGGGGCTGGGGTGGCTGGGCAGAGCAGGGCAGGAGGGCTGTCCCAAGGGAGGCCTGTTGGATTCTTCCAGCTGGGAGGCTCCTACTTTCAGGCTTCTGGAGGTAGGAGGGGTTGGTTCAAATCCTGCATTTGCCACTGACTCCTCAAGAGCCTTTCAAAAGCTGCCTGAATAATTTGAGCTTCAGTTTCTTTATCTGTGCAATGGAGTTCATCATTCCTTCTAGGGTTAGTGTGAGAAGCAGGATAGATGTGTGAGCTTTGTACACTGTACGGTGCAATGCACACAGAAGAGCTTGTGGTTGGGGTGAACACTTCCCGTTGTATTAAAGGTGTGGGTGGAGGGGGTGTCTCCATTGAGTGACAGAGCAGGGGATGAAGACTCGAGCTGGGAGACATGCTTCCCGCTGCTCCCTAGCGACCAGCTCTAAGGGCTCGGGCTGATGTGGAAGCCCCAGCCCTGCCTGCGTTCCAGGTCCTTAGCGGCCAGAGGAGCGAGTCAGCAGTGGGGCCTGGCACCCACCCAGGCCTCCAGAACGCAGTGTCCTCCTTGCTGATAAGGTGGGTGTATTTTCCTGGGAAGAGCCAGAATAATCACAGGAGGGGGCTCCCGGGCATCCCCCGGCTCTGCTTCTCCAGAACAGTGAGTGAAGACAAGTTCCTAGCCCGGACCGTGCCCCAGGCTTCTATGAAGGCTTCGGCTTTGGGCAGTTTGGAGTATGGTCCCACCAACCTTCCTGATCTTCCATCCCACTAAGCAACAGTTTGCTCCTCAACTTGTCCCACCTCTGGGCCTTTGTTTATACTGTCCCCTTTGCCTGAAATGCTCTTCTTCTCTCTTCTCTCTGCCTTGATTTCTAACCATCTTTTTAAACCTGTCCTGATGCCACCTCCTCCAGGAAGCCTTCCCAGATTCCCCAGCTCTTGCTCTCTGACCAAAATTCCTTTTCTTCGCCTGTGCTCCCATGGCACTTAGGTCCAGCTGCTACCATTTGAACAGGTATGGCCTTATTCACCGACTAGCTCCTGCCTTCAGAGAGCTTAGAGTTCTCTGAAGCAGACAGATGTGGATGCCCTCCTCCCCACCACCACCAAATGGATTAAGGTCATGGGCGGTAGGTGTTGGAGGGTGTGGGTCCACAGAGGACGGTCCCATCCCAATCCAGGAGGGCTTCCTGGGAGAGGAGGTAGCCACTCTGTGCTCACAACGAAACAAGGCCGTGGATTGTTAGCACCTAGTTTGTGACCCAGCATATAGTGGGTGCTTTGGGTGTGCTAAATTAACATTCCAACTGAATGTGCAGTGGCATCCTCCACATTGGACAGCTTACTGTCACCCGTGTAGAAGAAAACTAGAAAGGAAGAAAAATCTGGAAAACTCTTAATGGATCCCCTGGTCAGGACAGGCAGGACCTGTGTGCCGTTCTGCCCTGTTCAGCCTATGAGTTCTCAGTAGATCCCAAGCTAGAAATGAACAGAGGGACTTCAGGGACCACAGTGAGATGGCTCATCAGAAAGGTGGGTGCACTAGAAAAAGCAGACAGAAGGTCTCACAATGCCCATCGAGATCTAAGAAATCACTCTCAGGAGATAGCCCGAGACACACACTGGATGGGATGACTTCCATCATCAAGAAAAATGGGAAGCTGAAGCTGTCGGCCTGCTGTGCATTAGATCCACCTGGGCCCACTCCCCAACCAATGACCCAGAACCCCTGGAGGCAGGGGCTGGAATCCGAGGTGATTCTGATGCCAGGGGTGGAGCTCCACTGCCTTAAAGTATCCCCAGGGAAGAAGGCAGGGCAGTGCGGTAGCCGACGTGGGAGCATGTTTCCACAGAGATGGCTAAACTAGGCAAGTGTGTACTTAACAGGTCAACTTCAGCTACCCAAGTTCAGCTGTGCAGAACAGCTCGTAGAAAAGGGCTGCAGAGAGTGGAGGATGGGACACAAGTTTTGGCGCCGGTCAGATTCCCACATCACTGAGTGGGTGTGTAACCTTGGGCAAATTACTGAACATCTCTGAACCTCAGTTTTCTCATCTGTAAAATGGGAATGGTTGTAGTGCCAGTCCCAGAGGGCTGCTTTAAAAAGTAATTAAAGTGAAGTAGGAAAAAGTGCTCAAGTGTTCGATAAATATTAACTCCCATTCCTCTGACTCAGAAGGTTCCAGACACATGAGGCATCATTGTGCAAGAGAGGGTCCTTAATACCCCTTAACATTCTTGCACATTAAAATGATTGTTTTTAGAGGGAAATATCCAGCTCATAGGTAAGTCATTCCTGGTTGACCAGTGGGTACACTGACTCAGGGGAAAGTTGCTTATGTTTCCAGGGAGAAGAGCTGAGATCCTGAAAACAACTGGGAGTTCAACAACCCTGAGTCCTTTGATTTCACAACCCTCCACGGACGCTCATCTTCACCAGAAGATGAACTTGACTTCAAGGCATCATTTCCTCTTGCATGGACCGTCCTCCATCAGACAGACCGTCAGTGGGTGTGCCTCTGTGCCGGGCCTTACGCTGGGCCTTGGGAGAGGCTCTCTACCTTCGCACGGCTGCTTGCTGAACAGGAAGCCTGGCATGACCGCCAGCACCCCTCAGACACCAGAGAAGCCTCGTGAGGATGCAGCGGGGAGGAGCCAGGCATTGAGGGGAAAGAGTGGCCCAGGAGTGCCCATGGGTTGCTGTGACTCTCTCCATTTCTTCCCCAAATCACTGCTCTTCACCATGAATGCCAGTGCAGCTGCAGCCTGTACCGCCCCTCCTTTCAGTTTTCCCATCTGTAAAATGGGGGTAGGGGACCAGAGAGGAGTACACTCAATGATTCCCTATGGTGCCTGCTTTGGAGAATTTTATGTAATGAGTCCTATGGCCTAAATTCACATTTTAATTAAAGATTACAGCAAGCTCTGTTTGGAAAATTTCACAACTGGCCTTGGATCCATCTGGCTTTGCCTCCACCGGGGGTACAAATGGAACGATGAAAGATGAGGGCCACAGGAGGAAAGAACTGCCTTCCTCCCCGATCTTTCTATTCATCTCTGTCCCCCCTCAGTCCAGTGCAAGGCTGTCTGGCAGGTGAGCCCCAGACTCACCTGGGGGCTTGGCTGGGGCTGGGAGAGTGTCACCCGGATTCTGGGCACATTGGAGAGCAGCTTTGTGGCAGGGGCTGACGATCTCCACGAAAAATGAGTCCCTGGAGGAATCCTTACATCACAAAGGTAAGTGTCTGTGGTTAGCATTGAGAGGCAGGAGGGAAGAGAGATGGCAGTTGGAGAGAGATGGCCAGCCTCCCTTCCTCCTTCCTGGCTCCTTCTCTTGTCCAACCAACACTTGCTGAGCTCCTACTGGGTGCAGGGCCCGGTGCTGAAGCCGGCACAGTCCCTGGTCCCAACAGACAGGAAGACCAACCTAGTGTATTCAGCACTGAACAGTCCCAGGAGGCGGCAGGGACAAACACAACCCCAACCTGACCTGGTGGGAAGAGCGTGATGGGCAAGGCTTTCTATGGGAAGGCTTGCAGGACAAGCCCACCAGGCAGAAGACAGCCTTCCCGGCAGAGGGGACAACAGGAGCAAATGTAGAAGAATTAAAGGGAAGCCCAGGCAAGCTTTGGGCTGGAGCACAGGATGCAGGGATGGAGGGCGGTGGGTAGTGGAGAGGGACAACAGAGGGGTCAGCAGAACATAGAGTCAGTCCGAACGAGCTTGAGGCTCATTGGGGGAACTCAGTCCTTATTCTGAGTCCCAGAGAGTCAGGGCAGGGTTTTCCCCGGGAGGATAAGTGGGATTGACCGGAGGAGTGGATTGAAGAGGCTGGAACCGGTAGCAGGGGCGTGCACGGAGGGTCCCTGGTTGCTCAATGTGGCTTTCATTCACTCCCTCAAGGAGCATTTCTTGTGGGCCTGCTCATCCCTCTCCACAGCATCAGGCTGGTTAGCCCCTGCACAGTGCTCGAGCTCAGCAAAAAATGTATGGAAAGAGCATGGCCGCACTTCACAAAGCCTCTTTTGTGAGCAGCCCTGGGGCCATGGAGGCGCGGTACTCTGCTGCCCTCTAGCGAGGCCTGGAGACACACCCCTGTGGGGTCCAGCCAGCTTCTAAATTTCTCTGCAGTTTCCCCCAAATGCCTTTCCTCTGTCTCAACCACGGGACCAGCCGTTCTGGATGAAAAGTGCGGTTTGGAAATAGAGGGCAGGCTCAGAGCATCCAGTGGTGCACACATTCTGACTCAGGTGGGGAGCCTAGTGCAAACGTCCCCACAAACAGCTCATCACACCCCAATATGCACATCTTCCCTGTCCCTGCACTTGTCTCCAAATCGCTTCGGTGTGGCTCATCTCAGTCCAGTGTGAGGCAGACAGCAAACTGATAAAACCAACGCACACTAAGATGTGAATGACCCATAGTTCTTAACCCCTTTAAGGGCATTTAAGGGAGCAACTGTTCACTCACACCTAGAAAGGCAGCCTGCCAGGACAGGTAGAAAGCACCAGAACTTAGAGCTCGAGGTTCCCGGCTTAAACCCCACCTCCCACTTACAGCTGCTTTCTCCTTAGCCTGCCCTGCCTTACCTCTGCTTTCGTGTGTGTGTGTGTGTGTGTGTGTGTGTGTGTGTGTGTGTGTGTTCATCTGAAAAACAGGACTAGTAATGCTTGCCCTAGGATTTAAAAATATATAATAGGTTAAGGAACTTCCGAGTTGAAAGGAATCTTGAAGATCATCTAGGGATTTTTATTTTTGGCTTTTAGGTAAATCTTCACAATTTACGAATCACTTTCCAATACAGACACTCTTCGAATTATGATAGGGTTATGGCCCAATAAACCCACAGTAAATTGAAAATCTATGACGTCTAAAATTCATTTAATACTATACTGGAGAGTGCCGATGAGTCTTTGCCCTCGTGATTGTGTGGCTGCCCGGGAGCTCCGCCCGCTGCTGCTGCCAATACCATGAGAAAGCACCTCACTGTGTGCGCATCACTAGCCTGGGAAAAGATCAAGCTGAAAAATTCAAAGTACAGTTTCTACTAAATGCCTATTGCTTTTGCACGATTGTAAAGTCAAAAAATCCTTAGTTGAGCCATTGTAAGCCAGGGGCCGTCTGTCTGTACGCTGTCTCATCCGAATCTCAGAACAACTAAGTAAAATCATTCATCTCCATTTACGGGAAGGAAACAGGTGAGAAAAGGGAAATGACTTGCCCAAGACTCTCTGCTATTTTAGCGCAGACAGGTAGCTCTTGGCTCTTCCCTAACTCTCCCTACGGATCCTTCCTGCTAAAAAAAAAAAAAAAAGCCCTATCGCCCTCATCTGTTACCCTCACTTCCTGCCCCCACAGGCCTCGGAATTCCTGCAAAGCCCCTGCACCCTAGATAGTACTTACCTGACTCCCTAGCAAGACTAGGGGATTCCTGCCCAGTGCCTTGCATGGAGGCTGGCACTGGATGGGTAAGTGCCCCATCCCAGCTCATTCACAGATATCTCTGCTGCTTTCATAAGCCAGACCAGGCCAGGGACAAACAGCAGTCCTGGCCTGGGGTCAGCCTTGGCACTGGAGAAGCAGGTGGCCCAATGTTTAACCAGATGCTTTGGGCCCTTCTGTCAGCTCAGTCAAGAACTAAATCCGGCAGGTCTTCCTAGAGCTGAGACCTGCCCCCCCCCCCCTCTCCCCTCCCTGGGCCCTGGGAAGTGAAGAAGCCTGAGCTAGGGAGCGGGGTGGAGGGAGGAAGATGACAAACCTGGAGGAGTATGTGGATAGAGTAGGAAGAGCCTGGTCCAGGCTCTGCCATTCGGCCTTCCCATCCCTGCCTCAGTGTCCCCATCTGTACACAGAGGAGGCTGGTCTGGGTGGTCCCTCCTGATGGGACTGGGCAAGAGCCAGGGATCCTCAGACTCCAGAACCCCCTAGCTGGGGTCCCTCGCTGGGAGACTCTCCACCACGGAGGTGAGGCTGGGTAAATCTTTAACTAGCGCCCGGGGCAGGCCGAGCCTTTCCGGATGGATGACTGCCTGGGAAGGGGGGATGGGGTGGGGGATGTAGGTGTGCACAGCCAGTCCCAGTGTGGAGAAGGGAGGGTGGTGGGGAGGGAAAGGAACGAGACGGGAGCAGAGCTAACTCCGTGAGCAAAGCAGGACATGGAGGAGCGGGGATCCCCCGATGGGTAAGCGGAGATTCTGGGAGGTCCGAGGCCGCTGGGCACAGGACAGTTTAACTCGCCATGCTGCCACAGGGACCTCGCGCGGAGCCTGCAGCAGGGCCTCGAGGGGCTGGAAACGCCCATCCAGGTGGTGCTCAGGTGGGAGTAGGTTGCCTAGGCTGTGCCTGAGAGAGGAAGGGCCGGATGGAGACATCGGGATGGAACATACAACCCTCCCGCCGGACCCCAGGATGCGTCTCATAGCCCTGCGAAACTGCACCCCATGAGAACTGAACGTCGTGACACTGCTCGGGCCCCAGGACTCTGTGGGGGAAGAACCCCCCCCACCCCCAGAACCTAAAAATCCTACCTCCCTCCCCCCAGGCAACTTTGTCCAGGCCTGGCCCTCCCTGGCCCCGCCCCAGACCCCGCCCTCCCCGGCCCGGCCCCGCCCCCTTCTCCACCGCCCCCTCCATCAGGTGAGCCCCCCGGGCGGGGGCCCGGACGTGGCGTTCCGCTTTGGTGCCGTGTTGGACGGGGCGCGCACCCAGGAGGACGTGTTCCGGGCGAGCGGTGTGCGGCGACTCGGGGAGCTGGCGCTGCGCGGGTGAGTGAGGCCCTGGGGATGCCCCGCACCCCAGCACTGCCCTGCCTGCCCCCGCTCCGCCCCCCCGCCACCACGCCCGCTGCCCAGATCCAGCCACACACCCCTGCCGCCCGCAGCTTCTCCTGCACCGTCTTCACCTTCGGCCAGACCGGCTCCGGGAAGACCTACACCCTCACGGGGCCTCCTCCCCAGGTGGGCTGAGCTCCCCTGCAGGGTCAGGGGTCGGTGGGGAGCCACTGACAGCTCAGGCTCCCACAGGGAGGGCCTTGGACAGTGTGACTCAGCCCCATGTATTTGCAGACAAGGAAACTGAGGCCCAGAGAGGTGAAAGGATTTGCCTAATATGGACTTCAAATTTTGTCCCTTTTTAAAAAAATATGTTTTTTTATTGGTTTCAGAGAGGGAGAGAGAGAGAAACATCAATGATGAAAGGGAGTCATTGATTGGCTGCCTCCTGCATGCCCTACTGGGGATAGAGTCCACAAAGGGGGTGGGGGGGCAGGGTGTGTCCACCTTTGACCAGAATCCAACCCGGACCCTTCAGTCCCCCAGGTGGACGCTCTAGCCACTGAG
The DNA here is from genome assembly GCF_000147115.1 of Myotis lucifugus. Taxonomy (NCBI): domain Eukaryota; kingdom Metazoa; phylum Chordata; class Mammalia; order Chiroptera; family Vespertilionidae; genus Myotis; species Myotis lucifugus. The sequence goes on along the minus strand of NW_005871668.1, from coordinate 266,077 downwards.
CCAAACCAGCTAGGGCAAATTTTGTGCCTTTTGCTGACAAGCTCAGAGCCTTCATCTGTGAAATGGAAGCGAGAGTACTGACTGTGAGAAGTAAATGAGATGTTATAGGGAACTTGGCCTAGCTCCTGAGGCATAGTAGCTAAGGGCGCCAGGAAGGGTAGTTATTACCGTGGTCGTGTTTCTGTCCCCAGGGAGAGGGGGTGCCTGTACCCCCCCAGCCTGGCTGGCATCATGCAGAGGACCTTTGCCTGGCTGTTGGACCGTGTGCAGCACCTGGGCGCCCCGGTCACCCTCCACGCCTCCTACCTGGAGATCTACAATGAGCAGGTGGGGACGGAGATGAATGAAAGCGCACAATGGATTGGAGGCCTTGCTTCCCAAGGAGCTTGGGGCGAGGGGCAGAGTGGGGGCGGGGGGGGGTAGAGGGGGGCTGGTGTTGGTAAGGGTTGGACTCGGGCCCCTTCCCTCACACGCCACCCTCACCTCCCAGGTTCTAGACTTGCTGAGCCTGGGGTCTCCCCGGCCCCTCCCTGTTCGTTGGAACAAGACTCGGGGCTTCTATGTGGAGCAGCTGCGGGTGGTGGAGTTTGGGAGTCTAGGGGCCCTGATGGAACTTCTGCAGATGGGTGAGTGCTGTCTCGGGAGCTTTGGGGGTACAAGGGAAGCCCGTCCCTCTACTGCTCACTGAATGCACTGGAGCCCCTGGCTGGAGCTGTGGGTGACCAGAGATGACCCCTGTGAGAGCTAAGGGCCAGCAAAACAACAATTCAGACACCGTCCAAGGATGTCCCCCATCCCACCCAGACCTCCTGCTGATTCTGCCTTTCACACTCTTTCTGGGCCCACCCTCTTTCCAGTCCAGGACCTCTGCCTCAGTCAGCCTCTTTTTTTTTTTTTTTCTTCCTAGAGAAATCTTCCCAACTCAAGGCTCCTCCGTTCCAATCTGTGCTCTTCCTTGCGGCAAACCACATCCCTCTTCCCCTCCAGACCCTCCAGACCCTTCCAATGTCCTGAGGGCAAAGGTCACTCCTATAACCTAGTCTATAGGGCCCCTCTGTTCCAGTCTCATTCATTCATCCAATGTTTATGAGATATCTCATTATTCACCCGCAGCCTGCTGGCTGGTCCTGGGTGAGACTCCAGGCTCCTGCCAGCGTTCTGCCAGCTGATCTCTCTGCTCGCTCTCCGCCCTTCACACAGCCGTTTGAGGGATGTTTATCAACTGTGACTCTGACTGACATTCTTCCACTCAGTTCTGTCGATTCCCCTCTCACCTGCTCGTGATAGAGCCGGACCCCACATCCCATCATTCTTTCCCCGCCGCCTTTGCACAGGCTGGCCCCTCCCTCCCCAGGATCCCTTTGCTCCTTTTCTGCTATTGCTCCTCCTGTCAGGTCCAGCTCCTGCTGCTTTCCCCCTCCAGGTCTTAGCCGCCGAAGGAGCTCAGCTCACACCCTGAACCAGGCCTCCAGCCGAAGCCATGCCCTGCTCACACTCCATATCCGCCGCCAAACCGTGAGTGGCCCAGCTTGGGGAAGGAGCTGGCGCCGGGTCCTCAGCCAGGGTCCGCCTCAGGGTGTATAAAGCAACTCGGGTGTGCACAGGAGGACGTAGTGGAAACCAAGCCCTGACCCCCAGTCCCAGCAGATGCCTCCTGTGGATCCCGGGGAACACCCTGCCGGAGGGAAGCTGTGCTTTGTAGACCTGGCTGGCAGCGAGAAGGTGGCGGCCACCGGATCCCGTGGGGAGCTGATGCTCGAGGCCAACAGCATCAACCGCAGCCTGCTGGCGCTGGGTGAGTCCCTCCTCTTGCCCGGCCTGTAGCTGTGCGGGAAGAGGGGAGCAGGGGAGGAGGAGGAGGAGACAGGGGTTGTAGTGCATGAAGAGCTGTGAGCCAGGGGCCACAGGCCTCCTTCCAGCCTCAGCTTGCTGTTGACTCGTGTCTCCCCTCTTAGAACATTGTTGATGAATCTAGAAACCCCATAAACTTGATTCTATTAGAATAAAGCTGCATTCTAACCTGGGAGGTAAGCACCCTCAAGTGCAGAGCATGAGCCCATCCTCGTGCAGTTGGGAAAGCGGAGGCCCAGCAAGGGGAAGAGGGGACAGACCTGTCTCCCACCTCCACCCCTGAGGGCCTTCCTCTGCCACGTGCTGAGGAGCCTCTTCATTCAGTCCCTTTGCCAGACATTTCCTGAGCCCCTGCTGAGAGCCAGGCCCTGTGTTGGGCATTGGGGTGTGGGTGCAGGTCCCTGCTCTGCACAGACCAGCTGCGTGGCCTTGGGCAAGGGGTATAACCTCGCTGGACCTTCTCTTCCCACCCAGGCCACTGCATCTCCCTGCTGCTGGACCCGCGGCGGAAGCAAAGCCACATCCCCTTTCGAGACAGCAAGCTCACGAAGCTGCTGGCGGACTCACTGGGGGGGCGCGGGGTCACCCTCATGGTACCTGAGGGGGGCTGGCAGGGAAGAGTGGGGCTTGAGGGAGGGGCTCCCAGAGAGGAACATTCAGGGGCATCCTCCCCAGGTGGCCTGCGTGTCGCCCTCAGCCCAGTGCCTCCCTGAGACCCTCAGCACCCTGCGATACGCCAGCCGAGCTCAGCGGGTCACCACTCGGCCGCAGGCCCCCAAGGTGAATGGAGGCAGACACAGGCCGAGGGGTGGCGGGGGCGATGGTTGGGTCAGGCAGTAGTTGGAACCTGAGTTGGTGTCACAGTTGAAATCTGGGATTGAGTCAGAGTTAGGATGAGAGTTGAAATCTTGATGATGGGGCCATGACTGGGTAGGATGGGTCAGGGTCAGGGTCACGGTCAGAGTTGTGGCAGGTCTCAGGTTGGAGTCTGATTTGGGATATGATTCAGGGTCCAGCCTGGATCCCAAGTGGTATCATGATTAAGCCTGAGTTGAGTTGGGGTCTGATGTGGAGTCTTGTTTGGGTTCTGAACCAAGATTTGAACAGAACTTACTTTGGGTTGGGCTTGGAGCAGGGTCCAGCTTAGAGGGGGCCCTGCTGGCACGCAGCAGAGGCCATAGGCACTTCGATGCATTGGGACAAGGTGGCCCCTCCAGGTGGACGTAGCCTTGTGCCAGGATGCAAAGCCTGTGAGGGAAGCATGGGCTGGTTTCTAGGCTCCCTCACTCCCCACTCCCGGAGCCCTTGCACGACTTGTGCCACTGCAGGTGGCAGCTCCGGGCCCCTCTCTCTGCAGTCCCCTATGGCAAAGCAGCCCCAGCGCCTGGAAACGGAGATATTGCAGCTCCAGGCGGAGAACCGCCTTCTACGGTCCCAACTGAGCCAGATGGACCTTAAGGGTATGAGCTCCCTGGGGGTGCAGGTGGGACGTGGAGAGCATCTGGGCTCCTGTGGACCCAGCCATCTCCCCCTTCCCTGCAGCCCCTGGATTCAGTGGGACCCGCGTGGCCTGGGCCCAGCAGAACCTCTATGGGATGCTCCAGGAGTTCATGCTGGAGAATGAGAGGCTCAGGTAGGGCCTCGCCAGGGGACTCCGTGCCCACCCCTCACTGCTGGGCTGCTTCTGCCAAGTGGCCCCCTCCCCGCTCCCTGACTCCGTTCTGGCCCCACCTACCTGCGGGGGCTCATACTGCCCTGCAATGCGGGGCTGACTGATACCCCCACCAGCCCTGCTTCCTGTCACCTCCCTGGGGCCCCCTCTTCCCAGGAAGGAAAAGAGCCAGCTGCAGAGTAGCCGGGACCTGGCCCGGGATGAGCAGCGCGTCCTGGCCCAGCAGGTCCACGAGCTGGAGCGGTGAGCACGGCCACCAGCCCAGGGACAGGCCTTGGGACAGCGGGCAGGTGGGAAAGGGAACCGTTAAGAGTCTGACCACTGGATTCAGACCACCTGGGTTCCAATTCCAGCTCTGGCGCCTACTAGCTGGGTGACCTTGGTGAGTCATGCGCCTCTCACTGCCGGGTTTCCTCCGCTGTAACATGGGGGTGATACGGTGCCCACCGAATAGGGCTGTTTTAAAGGTTGGATCGAATGAGTTCATATGTTGAGCACTGGGAACGGTGCCTGGCACGCCGTAGTGCCCAGGGGTGTTTGTTAAAACGGGGGATGTGGGGACCAGCCTGGTGGTAGGGTGGAGGGCTGCAGGCACAGACCCCCTGTTCTTTCCAGGCGCCTCCTCTCTACCTGCTACCTCCACCAGCCCCCCTTTGGCCCAGCCCCACCATGTCCCTGTGCGATGGTGCCAGCTCCCTCCTGCCATGTGAGTCTCTGCCCAGCCGGAAGGGGGAGGAGCAGGGATGACAGGGAGCCTCTGACATGCCCTCTTGCAGGCCCTGCCACCCCTCTGCTCCTGCCCCTGCTGCCACCTCTGCCCCCTGTGCCGAGCCCCACTGGCCCACTGGGCCTGCCCACGGAGGGAGCTCCACCTGCCCCAGGTAGGAAAGGCCACGGTGGGGGTGCGGGGAGTCTAGGAGAGCCGGAGGCCATGGGGAAAGTGGCTGATTGGGCTCCTTCTGCCCAGGGTTCAGAATCACTGTTTACCTCGCCTCCCTCTTCCTTCCTGCCTTCTTTTAGGAACTCGCTCTGCCATTTGCTTATTCCTTCACTTACATGCTACTCATTTATGCATTTGCTTATTCCTTCCTTCACTCACATGCTGCTCATTTATGGATTTGCTTATTCACTCCTTCACTCACATTTATGGATTTGCTTATTCACTCCTTCACTCTCTCGCTCACTGACTCTCCTCTAACCTCCTTGCTTTGTACCAGCCCCTGTTCTGGGCACTGAGGATTCTGTCCACAGAAGTAACCAACACCCCACCCCTTTATGCCCATCTGGCAGTGTTGGTGCCACCTGGGGCAGGTGGTATTATGATCAGCACCTGGAAGTGGGGCACAGAGAGGCAGGGCTGAGGTCACCAGTGCTGGCTGTGGTCTTTCTTGCAGGTGTTTGGCCCTAAGGCCCCCGACGGCATTCCCCCGTCTGCCCGGCCCCCACCCTGGGTGCCCCCATGCAGCCCTGGCTCTGCCAAGTGCTCCAGAGAGAGGTGGGCCCAGCCTGGGGCACTGGGGTGGGAGGGCAGGAGGCCTGGGCACTTGAAGGCTCACCTCCCACCACCCAACTGCCCCTGGCGCAGGAGTCACAGCGACTGGACTCAGACCCGAGTCCTGGCGGAGATACTCACCGAGGAGGAGGTGGTACCTTCTGCACCTCCCCTGCCCGCGGGGCCCCCGAACACGTCGCCAGTGCTGAGAGGTGAAGAAGGGAGAGGGAGGAGCCCCTGGGGTTTTCTGTGATCTTGGGCCAGAACGCACCCTCTCCGGAACATAGTCTTTCCATTTCTGAAATAGGGCACATGTTAGGAGGTTAATTCCTAAGATCTTTCTAGTTTCCAAACTTGGAATTCTCTTCCTAGGGCCACCTTCACGCCCAGATGTATACCAAAGCCCAGGGTGTATGTGGGGGGTGGGGGAGGGGCAGGGGCGAGTAGGTACCATCTGAAGCTTCCCCAGAGGATGTTGGGACCTGATGACCCCAGGGTAGTGCAGGCCTCGAGTGTCCCCGTACCCCTCAGGTGGGGCCACGGTTCCAAACCTGGCCCGGAGACTGGAGGCCCTCAGAGACCAGATCGGCAGCTCCCTGCGGCGGGGCCGGAGCCAGCCACCCACGCATGAGAGCAAACGGACCCCTAGCCGAGCCCTCCCTCCCTGCTGAGCGCAAAATGGAAACACAGGAGACTGCGTGTGACCTTCGGCCGGGCTCTTTGCTCTGGGGCTTCAGTCTCTCCATCTATTAAATGGGGATAGCAGCTGCCCATCCATTCTGCAGCCTGGCTGGGCAAGGACCATTCCTGAGGGTCAGGGTGACGGCTGGAGGGCCGTTTGGGGGAGTAAAAGGAGGGTGCCACCCCAGACTATGAGTAATGAGACTGGATTCAGGAGAAGCCAGGCAGCAGGTGACGAAACGTACATGACAATAAAGAGGCCTCAGCTCAGCCTGGCTGGTCCTGTCCTTTGGGTAGTCCCACTTCCCATGGGGACATCCCAGACGAGGGGTTCTCGGGGGAGCCTGAGGAGGAGAAGGCAAGGACTCTTGGCAGTGTGTGTCCCCTTCTGATCAGGAACATTCCAGGTTCCATCTCCTTTCCTGTATTACACGCATTTTAATTGAGCGACTATTATGTGCCACTGGGACAGCATGGGGAATCGAATGATGAGCGCCTCCAGGAAGGAGACCTGAAGGAAACGGAGTTGGCCTTGAGCTGGGGCAGGTGGCGGGCTGAGGGCTTGCGTCTCTGTGCCCCTGCACGTGGCCTGGTGCAGGGGCATGAGCCTGGTGCAGGGCCTGGTGCATGAGCCCTGCGTTCTGGTGCCACAGGTCTCTGAGATCCTGAGCAAGCCCTGCACCCTCCCCAGACCACTTTCTGGTTTTCAGTCAGTCGGATGGGGGGCACGGTTCCCTGTCCTGTTGAGCTCTAGTGAGGGTCAGGGAGGTGAGGAACCTCAGGACTCCTGGTACATGGTTAGCAGGGTGCAGTGGGTCTACAATTAAGGGGAAGCCCGGACATGACATGAGAAATTGGAGGTGCCAGTGGGAGGACCTCATTATAAAAAGAGCCACACGGCTAACCTAACTGTCCCATTTTACAGTTAGGGAAACTGAGGCCCAGATGGCTAATTCCTTGGTTGGTTCTGAAACTCACTCTTTCAGGAACACCACCGGCATCCACTCCAAATCAAGGTGGTGAAAAGACTGACAAGGAGCAAGCTGGCTCTGACCAGGGAGCTCACAGTCTGGTGGGGGACAGATGTGCTTTGAAGGGGAAGCATGGAGGAAGGCCCCCCACTCAGAAATTGTTGAGGGGGTCAAAGAAGGTTTGCCGAAGAGCTATGATAAAGGCCCAGAAGGTGAACAGCAGGTGGAGGGAGGGGCTGTGGAGAAAAGGCCCAGAGACCCTGATGTTCCAAAGGTGGCCAGCAGCAGGCAGAGCACGGCCTTGTGGGTCACATCCGGAGCTTGGGCTTGTCTCGAGGACAGAGGAGAGCCACAGAGGGGTCCTGAGGAGTCACCAGCTTAGATCTGCATTTGGGTCACACTAGCCACTGTGGCAGGTGGACTGATTGGTGATGGTGAGCCGGAGGCAGGGGGACCAGTAACATGACCAGTGCAGGGAGGCGATGAAACTCCTCAACCAGAACTACCTGAGCCGGGCCTCGTGTCGGAGTCCCCTGAGACCTGGACCCTGGGCTCTGGCGAGGCCTCAAGCAGGCCAGCTTCAGCCACGGGCTTGGGGAGCACTGGGAAGGAGCAGGGAGCCGGGGATGCCCTAAGCAGGGGGTGGCAGTCATTGGAGAATGCTCAGGCTTGCCCACAGGCATGGCCCGAGAAAACAAGTCCCGTTGCTCCCACCCCACTGCCCAGTGCAAGACCAAGCAAGAAAACACCCAGTGCTCGCCTACCCACCATGCTGGGAAATAGCCCTAATTATGCTCTCCTGCCCCAAGAGAAGTGAGGACCCACAGACTAAAGCAAGGCGCCTCACAGCGACACTTGAGCCTGCTGTGTGACTTGGGGCAGGCGACTTGGCCTCTCTGAGCTGTCCACACTGTAGGGCCTCTGACTGAGTCTCTGCAGGGCTGGTCCCTGAAATGGGCCAGCAGGGTCAGCCCAGGTTGGAGTCCCCAGCAGCCAGGAATCGAAAGGCAAGACTTGTATTTAACAGTGAAAACTGTGGACGGACAGTGACCATGGAGGCAGAGCCCAGGGCGGTGAGGTAACGGCAGACGCCACAGGCAGCTGGGCCAGACAGAGGTAGCTGTGGTTAAGCCCACAAGTTCAAATCCCGGCGTCATCACTTACCCAGGAGTGATCCCGGGCAGGTGGCTTAGCTGCTCTGAGCCTGAGTGGCCTCATCTGCGGAATGGACACAGTAGTAGCCCCTCTCGGGATGGTCACGGGGATTAAATCCACTGCTATGTGGGAGGAGGACATCACGAAGACTTGCCTATTGCAGACGAGTTAACCAAAAGCAACTTGTAGTCAACAAGACAATTCGATGGAATTGACCGTCTGGATTTTAAAAATTAATAATCCAACCAATATTTATTGGGAACCCACTTTGGGCCAGCATTGAACAAAGCATAAGGATCCTTATCCTCATGGACGAAAAGAAAATGGGCAACATATGTGGGAGGTCAGGGATAAATGCTGTGGAGCAAAACAGTAGGGGAGGCCCCTCGGCCAGGGCAGGTGCAGCTCTACATCAGGGGCAGGAAAGGTCTCATGCAGGTGACATTTGTGCAGAGGCCCGAGGGAGGGGGGGAGGATGAGCCTGACATGCCACAAAGTCACTTTTCCTGCTCTAGGTCATTTTGATGCCACATCAGCTTGGGTGGCTCCGTATGTGTGAGCCTGGGCTCCTCCCCTGCCCAGAGCCCTTATCTTACTCTCTGTATCGTGGCCCTGCTTGCTGGGAGGTCTCCGGCCTCAGGCAGGGAAAGCCCCTGGCACCGAGCGTGAGACTTTCCTTAGCTGCCTTGGGAGGGTGGACAGGGACCACCCAGGGGGACCCTGGCTGTTGCCGGTTCATTTGTGTTTGGATGATTCCTTTTCCCATTGGAACCAGCCACGATTTTCCAGTTTCCTAGTTCCAGCTCAGCAAAGCTCCCACTTACTTTCCCAGAGATAGACAGACACAAGACGCAAGGGGATAAGTCTCCACTTCCCCCATCTCCCAGTCACAGGCTCACTCTAGAACTGCCACTTGTCCAGACCCCTAAGCACTAGGAATTCCATGGGACCCAGTAACGTATCAGGATCTTCGAATCCAGTGGTCCTTCCTGAGAATGTGTGAATTGTAGAGGACACGCCTGGAACCCTGAAAGCTATAGGCCTTCCCCAGAATTCTGGGGTTTGGGGTTCTTTGGCCCCATGAAATAAGGTCGTAAGTTCTCCAGAAGAGTTAGACTAAGATGGTCTCTGGTACCTCAGAACATTAGAACTGGGGGCAGCTCTCAGAAATCCTGAAACACTGAAGGGATTTGCCAGAATTCCGAATCCCTGAATGATCTCTCTGAAATTTTAAAACGTTATGTAGAAGTTAGAAGGGGTCTCTGGAATCTTTAGCTGGGGTTGGGGATGTTCGTCAAGAGCTCGAGGATCATCAGAAGTTTCTAGAACGCTGGCCAATCTAGAGAGCGACCTAGATGTCTAGGGCCCGGTTTGAGTTCTCCAGATCCTTGGGGACCCAACTCCTAGCCAGCGCAGGATGGGTTGTCGGACAGCACAAGCATCAGGAAGATCACTCCCGGGGATTCTTGTGTTTAAAGGCCCCGAGGCCTCATGAGGTGAAGTCAATGTGAGAGTGTGTGAAGACCCTACTGCCAAGAACATCTCTGTCTGCTTTGGCCACACCAGCCTTCACTCACACCAGCCTTTCTCTCACTCAGGGTCTTTCTTCTCTTTATCTAAGGACACATTTGCTCCAAATTCATATTTATTCAATGTTATATACAACATTTCATCCGCTTTGAAGGATATTTTGTGTCCTCTTAGGTGACTTTTTCCATTTTCATCTTCCGAAGGACTCATCTTCCTTTATTTTAAGCAAACACACAGGTAGGGCCAGGTGGGGACAGGTGGGGCAGGTAGGGGTGACTGAGATGACGTCACCCTATGTCCTCGGAGGGACTAATATCGCTCTTTTCTGTGAAGTAGAACTACTCTGTGAAGTAGGTCTGGCTATGAAACAACGAGCAGCAGCTACTGGAACTTGTAGGTAGGTTGGAGCTGTGGTTGGAGACCAGGACTGGAGCCAGGAGACCTGGGTTTGAAGCAAGCCCCCCGGCCATCACTGACATCTACATGGGCTGGCCATCAAGGAAGACCTTTGGAAGGTGGCCCGAGGCGTCTTCCTCAAGAGCCTTCATTCAGCTCAGGGCTCTGACCACACTCTCTCTCATCCGTCACACACTTACTAAGTCCCTACTTGAAGGCCAGGCCTGCTCGACTGGGCATGGGAGACACTGGCCTGATCTACTCCCAAGAAGCTTCCAGACAACTGGGGGGAAAGGACAATAAAAGCGACAATTGGTAGCCATGGAATAAATACCAATTAGCAAACTTATGTGGTGCCAAGCACTGTTCCCAGTACTTGCCATGTATTAACTCGCGGATTGCTCATAACTGCTCTGTGAAGTAGGTCCCATTACTATCCTCGTGTTGCAGTTAGGAAACCAAGGCAAGAAGAGGTTCAGGAACGTTTCCAAGGTCATACAGCTAGTCGGTGGCAGAAGTGGGATTGGTCCCGGGGTGGTCTGTCTATTTGTACCCGGGTGGTCTTGATTATGTGTCTTCAGCCACCATGCCAAGAGCCACCCAGTAGGACCACAGAGGAAGGGCAAATAGAGGAGCAGTTTCCATCCAACTCAGGAACCTCTGAGCACATGGGGCAGCCTCCCTGGAGAAGTTGGTCTCCATCAGAGCCCAGCACAGCCCAGCAAGGCCAGACCATGCCGAGGTCTTTGATGAGGCAGAGGATGGGGCTTCCCAAGGTCTTTTCCCTCCACGGAGGAACCCTCACCAACCCCAAAGAAGATAAAGGGATTCTTTACAAACGACCCAAATGAAGCAGGCTTCTGGGAAGCCCGAGCTGGAATCAAGAGAATTAGAAATGAACCCTAAGGTCTAACCTTTGTGTCTCCCAGCTCCGGAATCGTGGGCACACCCACTCCCTCTCTCAACCCCACATTGAGCTGTGCGAGCCTGAGCAAGGTGGTTAAGGTCTCTGAACCTCGGTCTCCTCCTCTGTAAAGTGGGGCTAAGGTTGGCTTACCCTGTGAGAAGTTAATAAGCGCTCATAGGGGATGATGTGAGGATTGAAAGAGTGGATCCATATACACTGTATAGGACAGAGCCTGGCATACGGTCAGGGCTAAATAAATGCTAGTTGTTATTACTATTTTTATTACTAATGGATGCTCTCAGCACAAACATACTGCCGTCCCGCTACTCACAGGAGAGGAACTGCATGCATATCTGGACTCGGGTGACAGACTCATGAACTCGCTGACTTCAGCTCTGCCGGCTCCTTCCTGCAAGGATTCTTCCAGGGAGAGAAGTGTCCATTCAGGACGCTCGCCCAATGAAAGAGCCAGGAAGGGTTCCTGCTGCCCTTCCCCGGCAGCTGATTGGGAGGCATTCATTTGTCTTCATTGAGGAAAGGCCAGCGGGACTTTCCGAAGAGGCCAGCTTGCGCGTGGTTTCAGAAAAGAGCTCTATTAGTCCCTCCGAGGACATAGGGTGACGTCATCTCGGTCAGCCAGGAGTCAGGCCGGCCCTGGACGCCCGGCGTTCATGGACAGATAAGAGCAGCCTGTGAGGGCAGGAAATGCCTGTCCCCTTCCCGGAGGCAGGCAGGCCTCCGGGAGTTTATTTCTGTAGGAGCCCTTTCTTCAGGGGTGCCCAGGGAACCAGACCCTGGGCCACAAGCTCTGTTCCCGGGGCAGCCAGGCCTCAAGGACACTCAGCTCCAAAGAGCCTCTCTCTTTGCTTCTTCAGGCTCAGCCACCAGCTCTCACAATCAGGAAGCTAAATTGACAGCACCTAAGGGCCCCTCCCCCCAGCGCCCTCCCCCCAGGGCAGCTAGCATTTACTATTTGCTAGGCTCTCTCCAAAGAGCAAGAACACGACAGGTTTCTCATCATTTAATTCTTCTACGCCACAATGAGCTCTTTAAAACCCCATTTAACAGAGGAAAAGACCCACATTCAGAAAGGTGGAGTCACTTAGTGAAGATCAAACAGGCAAGAAGGGGTCACGGCCATGACCATAAACCAGGTCTGTCTGGGTGCAAAGCTCAGCTGCTTAACCGTCACCCCGCTGGACGAAGCCTTGGGAATCCTCCCAGATGCACAGACTAACTCAAAATCGGAGGCACAAGGAAAAGCCACCACAGAGCAAGGGCTCTTTGCTTTTGAAATGGTATCATTCATTGTATCACTCCCTCCCTCGCGGGTAATTATTCAAGGACTTGGCGAGGGTTTCAACCTCCCAGGCTCCCTCAGCTGTCTTCTATTTGGGTGGTCCTTGTTGGGGTCTGACCTCACAGTTCTAAGTAAGTCAATTAGCATGTATTCACTGAGCACCGACTCAGTGCCCAGCACCCTGCTAGGCCCCGAAGAGGAGAGAAGGGCCAGGTTTCAGTGGGGCAGGCATGGAACATGCCCTTGGCTCATCTGGGGAAGGGAGAGCCCGCAATGAGGAGCTCAGCGAAGGGAACAGCCGCCCCTGCTCCAGGTCTCTGGGAGAACATGGCCCGAGGTCCTGCTATCTATCAGGCCTGGGAGGTGAGCAGAGTGACTCAGGTGTCAGGGAGACAAACCTGGGTTTGAATTGCTACCCACTGGCTGCCTGCCCTCTGACCCTGGAATACCTGATCTCCCAGCCTCGGTTTCCCCGTCTGCACAATACGACTACTATCACAGTAAAATGATAGAACCTTACTGGGAGGCCTCAACAGCACGTGCTCCTGGAGCGCTCAGCACGTCGCACTATGTAGGACCTTCATGGAGTGATTTTTCGGGGTACAGCCACCTTGTGGTCTCTAGCGGCTGTTCCCAATTCTGGCTCGCCAGGGAACTCTTTGTAAAGGGGCCCCACGAAGCATCCACCTCTGTAGCCGGGGTGGAGATAGACAAGGTAGATGCTGAATGTTTTGCACTCACCATCTTAAGCAGGTTCGGGAGGAGCTCTCTGGTCAGGACAGTGGCTCCAGGTCTGTACTGCGCCGGCTGTGAGCAATCCCGCGGTCTTCCTTCAAGTCCTCTGCTGCCCTCTAGTGGACATGGGCTGCGGCCTGTGTGGAGCTTGCCTGTGATGACGCTGGTCCCTCCGGTGTGTACACTTGGGGAGCACTGTCACAGATGCCCCTCACTGGTTCTTATTTAAGCCTGGTCACGTGAGTTGTTATTACCCGCGTTTGGAGGTCTAGATGAGGAAGGGGAGGCCAGGGAGGGAAGCACTGCCCCACAGTCACAAGGCAAGTTCCTAGGACTGGGACCCCGATCTCTGAGTGGCCTAGCTCTTTGGGTCAAGGGTGGGGGGTGATAAAGCCTCGAGATCATGGGCGGTGAGGACATCTCTCCCGTCACGGGTCATGGAGTCCGGGGTGCTGTTCACCTCCCGCTTTGCCAGGAATGGGCAGACTTTGGCTCCAAGACCAAGGGCATTTGGGGCAAGGCCAGCAGCTGGTTACCTCCTGGGGAAAGAGGGTCAGCTTCTGTGCCATCCCCTTCCACCATGAGCAGAGGGAGGCCTGAACCTTGACCACAACCTTTGATCTTAGTTCTGCCCAATGTTCTTGATGTCCCTGCTGGTCTACTCACCAGGCCTCCCCCACCCCCCACCCCCCCAAAAAACAGGTCCCAGTGCCCAGCTCCTCCCCATCTTGCCATTCCCCTCTGTCCCCCAAGCTCCTGGCCTACGGTTTTTTCGTTTGGTTTCTGTATTCCAAGTGCTTTTCTCTCCATCTCCCTCCTCTAAGCCTTTGTAGTTGCTGTTCCTTCTGTCTGGAATACCTTCCTCACCACGCACCCCATGCACTTCTGTCTGGCTGACTCCTCTCCCCTGGCCACAGCTTCCCCCATCACTGCAGTCGCTATCCAGTCTTATCACCCTCTCCTCCCTCCTTCCCATCCCAGCCTGACCAGGAGTCCTGTCCTGTTCTCCGTTCTGTCCTCATGCACCCAGTGTGCATTTGGTGAATGAATGACTGGACAAATGAATAAAGGGGGACTCAGGGTGCTGAACATTAGTCTAATCTGTCCCCCCGCTCGGTCACAAGCTGGATGACCTTGAACAAGTTCCATTCCCTCCCAGAACCCGTGTTTTCTTTTTTTATTAATATTTTTTATTGATTTTTTACAGAGAGGGAGGGAGAGGGATAGAGAGTTAGAAACATTGATGAGAGAGAAACATCGATCAGCTGCCTCCTGCACACCTCCCACTGGGGATGTGCCCGCAACCAAGGTACATGCCCCTGACCGGAATTGAACCCGGGACCTTCCAGTCCGCAGGCCGACGCTCCATCCACTGAGCCAAACCGGGTAGGGCATAGAACCCGTGTTTTCATCTGATAATGAGGCCTCTCTTCCCCACAGCTCAGGACACCTCTGAGGCTCCGAAGCCTCCTACACGGGCCCTTCCCCTTGACATGGTTCCAGATCTGGCCAGGTATCTTGGATCCCTGCGTCCCCTAGGAGGACAGGAACCCAGAGCCTCCATCGCCCCACCCTGATGGCCAGAGAGGAAAGAGGGGTCAGCACCCCCTGACCACTACCAGCCGTGCATCTTTGAGTCCCGGGGTTAATTTTTTAAAAGCAGCTCAAAGTCCAGTGGGCCTTGGCAGAGTTCGCTCCCTCTGTGCTGGTTAATCATCTCGAGAGAGCAAACAGCCCCGGAGGCAGGAAAAGTCGACATCCTGGCTGGGCCTCTGGCCTCTCCCCTCCCCCAGGAGAGGCTGCGTGGCTGGATGAGCAGCCCTGTCCAAAGGGGCCCAGGTTCTTCTTCACCCGTGTGCCTCGGGCTTCCCGTGAGCCAGGGGGCCTGACAGTCTCATGCAGACCTGCTGTGAAGGTCAGAGGAGCCATCATGGCACACTAAAGGCAGCCTTAATAGGGCGTTCTATTTCCACTGTGGTTTTTTCCCAATATTGATTCTTTTTTTATAAATGTATTTTTATTGATTTCAGAGAGGAAGGGAGAGGGAGAGAGAGAGAGAGAGAGAGAGAGAGAGAAACATCAATGATGAGAGAGAATCATTGATCGGCTGCCTCCTGCGTGCCGCCTACTGGAGATCGAGCCCGCAACCTGGACATGTGCCCTGATTGGGAATCGAACCCAGGATCTCTTGGTCCATGGGATGATGCTCAATCCACTGAGCCACCACAGCCAGGCTCTATTTCAATTATTAATGACTCCTTGTTACATGCCATTCTTATACTAGGCCTGGTTTCTCCAAAGACAGGCACGCCTGGGTCTAGCACACAGGTAGGACAGTGGACTGTCACACACATGGCCTCAACCTCTTGGCAGACAGAGTGGGGACTGAGGAAAGCGGGCTTCAGAGAGGGAAAGTCACTCCAAAGTCACACAGAACCGGGAGCCAGGGCTTCCCGCTCCCACTTCTCCGCACCCCAGACTGCACAGAAGGCAGTCTGGCTCCGGGGCCCAGGCTCTCAACCACACCAAATGCTGCCTCCTCCAGCAGCACCGCTAACCAGACGTGAGACCCTGGGCAAGTCGTTTACCTCTCGGAGACTCACATTTCCTGTCTGTAAGGGGGACCTGCACCTAGTGTATGGGGTTGTGGGGATTGAGTTCAGTTCCTGGCCAGTGTTAAGTGCTGGAACATAGCAGGTGCTCAGTGAATGGAAGCTATCATCATCATCATCGTCATCATTGTTTCTACTATAACTTGCTGGGGCTATGGGAAAGCAGTGGTGAGAGAAGGAACCCTGGGGACAGGAGGTCATAGACTTCCCTACGGTCTCTGATAAGTCACTTCCTCTCCCTGGGCCTCAGTTTTCTCATGTGAGAAATGGGCTCAATCAGGCTCATCCTCCTGACTCACAGGTGGTCCAGGTGGAATGACCAGCAGGGAGTTCAGGGCTACCTGGGTCCTTCACCCTCACATGCCCATGACAGGAGGGGTGTTTCTTGGGAAGCCTTTCTGGAACTGAACCCAGCCTGGGCTGCAGCTGGCCTGTTGTGTTTGGTCAACGCCTCCTCTGAAACAGACCTCCTGGCCCCAGCCAGGGCACCACAGGGATCGACCAGCCCTGGCCTTGGGGCCCTGATTGGTCCTGGCTGAACAGGGCAAACACCAACGTCACCTATAAACCAAAGGTCCCTTCCCCAGCCTCAGTTTGCAGCCACCTCGGTCAGGGAGCTCCTCTGTCCCCACTGAGCCTGTGAGTGACCCCCTTGGTAGAGGAGCCAGAGCCATGTGGAGTCTCGGGGCCCTGTTTGTGCTGCTGACCGCCTGCCTGGCGGTGAGCGCCAACCCTGTGCCCACGCCGCCGGCCAACATCCAAGTGCAAGAGAACTTCGACGTGTCTAGGGTAAGGCTGGCCTCCGGGGTGATGGGGTGACGGCGGTGAGCTGGGGTCTCTCTCTCCCCATCTGGAACTCAGGGCCGGGTCCCTAAAGGCTTTTCCTGCGCAGACTGTCTGGGGTTTGTTGACGCGACAACTCCATGCACCTGCCATTCTATGGGACTCGTCTGACATCCCCAGTCCAATGCCCTCACCTTCGAACCCGTCCGGAGAAGGTTTTATGGGGACTGCTACCCCTGCAGCCCCCCACAATGCCCAGCCCTCACCCTTTAACCACTCACTGCACCCCACAGCACCCGTTAGCCTGTCCCGGGTCCCCTGCCCTCACAGGCCTGGGGTGGCACAAGGCGGGCATGTGGGGTTATGGGAAAAGAGAAGCAGGACAGAGATCTGGGCTGATGGGCATAAGAGGCCTGGGCAGGGTGCTGTGTGCGGGGAGTCCTGGGACTTCCTTCCTGGCCCTGTTCTGTCCCAGTCACTGGGCGACCCGGAACAGGACCTTGTCTACCCAGGTCTCTCATGGGTACAAGGGGCTCTCATACTGTCCTACCTGTGCGTCCTGTGGATTTTACTCACTTTCAGGGACTAGGAAGGGTCGTGGGTGGAGGGGTCTGGGATGGCGAAGGGTCGCAGGCTCGGCGCCCTCTGCAGGGATGGAGGGTTCTCTAACTCCCTGACGCACAGTCAGAGGGAGATGTCACGCTTGTCCCACATCAGCTCAAGGTCAGGCGATACTTTCCAACATGCAGTGCTCAGAGGTGGTGAGAGCAGGGTCCCCTGACCCGCCCGTGGAGAGCAATGGTTGATGATGACCTCAGGGCACGAGGCTGTGGACCCCATCCCAGTGAGCACAGCCCTCAGCTCTCAGCGGAGTAAGGCCTTCTAGGGCGGGGTGGGGGGGGGATGCCTGAACCTCCCCACTCCAAGCTTGCCATGGTGCCTGAAGTTCCACCATTCGGGCTCCATCTGCCCTTGAAGCTGTGTGGCCTCCAATTAGCGATAAGATGTCACATAAAAATTGAGTCATTCAGAGGAGGGAGGGGAGCAGACTCCTGCCAAGTCTTCCTCAAGGTCAGGGGCAAATCCCAACCCCGAGCACTGTGGCTGCCTCCTAGTTCTACGGGAAATGGTTCCACGTGGCCATCGGCTCCACCTGCTCCTGGCTGGTGAGGTTCAAGGACAGGCTGACCGTGAGCACGCTGCTGCTGAGAGAGGGAGAGACCGAGAGGCAGATCAGCACGACCATTACTCGTTGGCGGTGAGCTTGGGGGTAGGGTGGGAGGGGAGGGGGACCAGGGCCCACCCCACCCTGGCTTCGCTCGCCACCACGTCCTGGAAAGCAGCAGACCTCTCCTTCCAGCCAGGCCCTGGCCTCTGAGCTGGATCTCTCTGCTTTGCTCCACCAACAGGGCGTCCTTTCTAACCGTCCCCTCTGCACCTCGCGGGCGGTGCCTCCAACGCTATGCCAGCTCTTCAATCTGCTCTCGCTCTTGGGCATCCCTTAGCTCAGTAAGGGCACTTCCACCCACCAGGGTCCCAACCGGGAACTGGGCGGGAGAGGGCTGGCCTGGATCCTTCATCAAGCCCCGTCCATTCTCTCTGGATTCTCTCCAATCTGTTCCCTTCTCCCCTCTTCCCAGTCACTAGCCGTGGTCCAAGCCACCCCCTTTCTTCCCTCCTTGTCTACAACAGCCTCTCTGCTTTTCTCCCCACCTCTAATCTCGAACCTTCCATTCAATTCATTCTTCACCCAGCAACCAGAAAGACCTTTCAAAAAACTCAAATCTGCTGAAACATTTCCATCGCTCCCTACTGCCCTTGGGAATAAAATTCAACCCCTTTGACATGGCCTTCCAGGCCCCCCTGCCCCCAGCACTCACCATCCCCTGCCGCACTCTCTACCATGAACTCTGTGACCCACCCAAGTGGACCTTCTTTCAGTTCCCGGAATCCTTCATCCTCTCCTACCTCTCGGCCTTTGCACCATATATTCCTTCTACTGGGAAAATCTCTCTCCACCTCCCTGGGCTAATTCCTTTGGATCCTTCAGGACTCAGGTTCTATGTCACTTCCTCCAGGAAGCCCTCCCTGACCACCGCAGGTTCAGGTTACATGCCTTCCTTTGTGCTCTTGGAGCACCTCCTGCTTCCTGAACGTGGTACACTGACTGCATCAGCCTCTGGCCTGCCCCCTGTCCCACTCAATTGTAAGCGTCACATGGGGACAGGGCCTGTCTTGCCCTCCTCTGTATCCCTAGCAGGTAGCACAGCGCCTGGCACACTGATGCTGCTCGATAAGTAATGCTCGTAACAAGGACAGTTAAGATGTGCGTATGTTTACGCTAAGCTCTTTACATTCAAAACCTCATTTGATCCTCTCAGCCACAATGTGAGGTAGACACTATCATTACCCCCATTTCACACGTAAGGGAACTGGGGCAAGAGAGACACAGAGTAATCAACGAAGGCATTACTTCACCCCTCGGACTTCCCAGTGAATCGACATAATGTGCAGATTTGGTTAAGGAAGCTGATTTTTAGTACTCGCTTTGCTAAGGGATGGCATGGATTAGTCCCTTTTTTCTCTGTCCCTCGATCCCCTCATATGTGAAATGGATGAGATGTCCCCCAAGGCTGATGTGAGGGTTAAACAAGATAATTGAAAATGTTACTTTCCAATTAAAAAGAGAGAGAGAGAGAGAGAGAGAGAGAGAGAGAGAGAGAGAGAGAGACATTTGGGAAGAACAGGAAGGAGAAGGGGTGTAGGACCATGGCCTCTGCCCGCATTTACCTCGCCTGTGGTCTGTTCACTTCCAGGAGAGGCGTCTGTGAGGAGCACTCTGGGACTTACGAGAAAACAGACACCGAGGGAAAGTTCCTCTATCACAGATCCAGTAGGTGGAGTCGGAGGAGACACCACAGCTCTCTCCTTCGTGGACAATACCTTGATGTCTTCAGCTCTTTCCTTGTCTCCCCCTCTAACCTTCCTCCTATTTTCCCTAGATGTCATCTAGCCTTCTTCCAAATGCTTCCTCCTCCTCCTCTTCCTCCTCCTTCTTCTCTCCCTTTCCCTCCTTCCCTCCCTCCTTCTGTCTCTCTATCACTCTCTCACACATGCACACCCAGAATTAGAGTGATGGTGTGAATGTGAGGATAATATCAAGATTTCATCAGTCTTCATGTTAGGCACCAGCTGATAAAGGTTTGCCAAGCATCTACCATGTACAGCGTGCATGGTGCCATGTGATAGAAGGACTTGGACATGAGTTTATTCATTTATCCAGCAAATGTTTATTGAATATGCTCTGTGTGTTAACTAACCGTGCTCAGGGTTGAATATATGAATGTTTGGGTAGATGGATGGTTGTAGTGAGAGAATAAACAAATGTTTGGTAAATGAATAAACATATGTATGAATGGCAGATAAGTGAATTAATCATCATCCGACAGATAAATTGATGATTTCAGGGATGGAGGAAAGAAGAAAGAAAGAAAGGAGAGAAGGAAGGAGGGATGAAGGAAAATGGATCCATTTATGGATTGATACATGGAGAAGAGGGATGGATGAAGTGGTGGTAGATGAATTAATGATAACTATATGGAGAAGATGGGTGAATAGATAAACAAGAATATGGAAGGGATGGGTAGACAGGATGGCTGAATAGAGGATGTGTGGGTGAACAGGTGAAGGATTGAGGACAAGAGGAGTCTCCTGACCACTGAGCCCTTTGTCTTCCTGCATCTCCCACGCAGGACGGAACATCAACATCGAGTCCTATGTGGTCCACACCAACTACGATGAGTATGCCATTATTCTGAGCAAGAAATCCAGCAGCCACCATGGACCCACAATTACTGCCAAGCTCTACGGTAAAGGCCTGGAACCAGCTAAGCTCATTGGAGCTGGGGGTGGGAGGGACCCGTGGTTTAGGGACAGTGGCGTGGGGAGGAACGGGGAGTTTTGCTTTTTCCTTCGGATAAAACTTCTGTTACAGGACATGTGGGAGCATTTGCTTTGCCTGGAGGAGGTAGAACTCAGTCTCCCGTTTCAGGCAGAATCCTCTTCTTTTGATCTCTAAAATTCCAGACCGGAGAATTCCAGAGCCTCCGGGCCCTTGAGGGACCCGTGGAAGAGCCCCGTGTGGGAGTGGGGAGACCCGAGCAGGGGGTTGGGAGGGACACTTCTTCCTTTTCTGGAGCTGACCTTTCCATCCTGTGCTGAAGAGGTCAAATTGGACCAATAGTTTTCAACGTTCCCCCAATGAAAATCCTGGGCAAAATCCTCACAGGTCCTGCCAGCCCAGGCCCTGCGGTTCTAGGAGCCTTCTCTGCTTCCCACTCACAGGGCGGGGGCCGCAGCTCCGGGAGAGCCTGCTGCAGGAGTTCAGGGAGGTCGCCCTGGGTGTGGGCATCCCTGAGGACGCTATCTTCACCATGGCCGACAGAGGTAAGTGGCACCCCCACCCCACCCACCTTTCTGTCTCCTCCTCATCCTTCACGGCCCCCAGAGAACATCTTCCTAGCCCGTGGGTCTGCCTTGTAACCCTCTGAGGTAAGCAGAGCGGCAGTCCTCTTCCCTCGATACAGAGAAGGCAGCTGGGGCCCCTGGATTTACTCCAAGTCACACGGCGTGAACTTGGCAGAGCCTGGACTAGAACCAGTTCAATGTTCACTCTCCTGCTATGTGTCTAAGTGAGGCGATAGCCAGACTCCACAGGTACCTCTTAGAGGTAATAAATAGAGTGTTAGGATTGAGGCATGGCCTCCAGAGTTAGAGCACCTAGGTTCCAACTGAGCGGTGTGGCTGGCGTCTGGCTGGTCAGTCTTCCAGAGCCTCAATTTCCTCATCTGTAAAATGGGGATAACAAGGTCTCCCATCTAAGTTACTGTGAGGAGTCAGTGAGATAAAGCCGTTAAATACAATAGCACTGTGCCCGGTGTCTAGTAAGCGCTCAACAAATGTTAGCCATTGCTGCCCTGTGATGGTGCAGAGGACATGCTGGTGGTGGGGTGGAGATGACGCCGATGGTGAAGATGGTGCAGCCACCAGCCTGTAGCTTTTCTCATGAATGACCTTCAGTAAGCCACGTGGGCGGAGCCATTCATGAGTGGGCTATTGCAGGAGACAGTTTCCAGTGCGATGCCACCTGGCGTGCAGCCAGCACCATGAACGCAGCAAAGCCCTCTCTGGTTTAGGATGCCCCCCAAGTGTGGTCCTCTTATTCACCTCCGTCTCCTGCCCTCTGACCTAGGAGAGTGTGTCCCTGGGGAGCAGGAACCAGATCTCACTTCATCCTCAGTGAGTACTCTTTCCCCTACTCCACCCCCCAACCCCCACTTGACTTTTGCTGCCCTTGCTTAGGTCCTGCTGTAGTGGTGGCGGTGGGAGTGGTGGGGGGCCATTGAGAGGGGTTGGGGCAGGCAGCGAGGGGCAGGGGGTTGGAGGTCAGTCCCACCTGGCTCAATCTTGGTTCTGCCATTTAGGCTTCTTGCGGCACCACCCGGACCTCACTTTTCTCACGTATGAAATGGAGTAGTTAGTTGCCTTCCAGGAGCTAGAATTCAATGACAGGTTACAGAAGGACTTGGCATGGTGCCTAAAACCAGTGAAGTATTTACTCATGAAATAACAATGCTCAATAAATGAAAATAAAATTACTTCATCTTAAAAAACAAACAAATAAACCCGAGAGCAAGCAGCTTCTCAAACCACCGGGCAGAACGTCTAAGCTGCCTTTTGATTTGGGTCTTCCTTATGCCTCTGTTCTATTTTCCTGCTTTTTGCCATATTGACTGAGCTTTATCCATTCTTTTTTTCTCTGATTATTTGAAAACTATGTAGCCTAATTTATCCTGCCGATGTGTGTATAAATCTATATATGTGTGTAAAAATATATATAATGTTTACTTAGAAACATATTCTTGAAAATTGAAAAACTACAAGAAAGCAAAAAAAGGGACAATGTCCTTATTCCCGCATAGAATTAACAGTTAACGTATTGTTTGCTTCTACACTTTAAAGAAAAATTACCATTGATTTTATAAAAACTAACTTATATAAAGAATTAAAACAATGCAGAAAAGTATTAACAAAATTAAAGTTCTTTAAAAATTCCACCACCTGGAAACTACCGGCATTCACACCATTCCAGGAATCCTGGCGTGCACGCGTGTGGGAGGCCAAATGCAGGAAGGTTGGGTAGACAGAGGCACAGGTTTAGATATACTCTTACTAAGTGGGATTATAGTACAGATGCTACTTCTGATTTTAAAAGCTTCCATTGTCGTTTTATATGAATTTTTTAAAAAATGAAGTGGACTTCTTGAACGCCAAGTAGAGATTTCTTTATCACAAGAGACTTCTTTCTCAAAGAAGGCTCCAAGCAACGTCAAGGCTGTGAGAAAACACTCTTAGAGGATGTCTGTTGTCTCTATGATTGGAAGGACAAATGTTCCATCCCCCGTCCCCTTTCTCTTTACGTTGTCCAGATCATTGCTGTCGCCATAATCCCCAGTCGTTTGGGGGCTGGTGTTATTATTAATTTTTTTTATCAATTAGTTGTTATTATGATGCTGCTTTTCTCTTGGCTTACGGTTCCATGTGTACAGACTTGTCTGCCCAGTGAGATGGAGATGGTGTCTTCTCGCACATCTTTGCAATCTCCCCCCAGTGCCAGGATCAGTGTTGAACAATTGTAGATACTGAACAAGGCCACTTGGATTGATTTCATTTTCCTAATAAATGACTTTCTACATTTTCCAAATTTCCCTAGTTAATGACCCCATCAAATACAGAATCCAAGCCTTCTAGACCTTTTCCCGTGACTGGAGGGTCCTGATTATTGGTTTCCAGGCTGGCATTTACCCTTGGATTCTTCATTGCTTTTAGGGATAAAACTTGCCTATGCCCACGATTCAATTTAGGAATTCATTACTGCTTTGTTGTTCCTTTAAGGGATTAACATCAAGCATGAACTGACGTTCTGTCCTGGGTATTGTGCAATGCTGGTTGATGCACACTGGTCTAATGTAACAAGTAACTCTAATATGTGCTTTCTACTCACAGTTTCCCAGCGCCGTTGGCACTGGCACCTTCAACGGCCCCTACGAGCCTGCAGGAGGACAAGTAAGGCTTTTAACTCGTTTTGCTTCCGTTTACATCCCCCCTCTAGCCAATGCTACCCCGATAGGACGAGGGCAAGCCTTCATCTCCTTGGGGTGTGTGGAGACTGTGGAATCTTGAGATTCCCCGATTTCAAGGAAAGTAGTGATTGTGTTTCAACTTCCACTCAGACAATTTCACCTCGGGATTTCAATGGCACCAGACCATTGTTTTCAAAAGTATGATATGTAGAATGTTGTGACAAGCTTTCTAAAAATCTGGATTACAGCTATCGGACATGAACATTCCATCTTCTTCTGGCAAAGTTGTATTTTTTTTAAATGACAAATTTCAGTTCTATTGTTTCAACATTCAAATATTATTGAATGTCCAATTTTTAGGAAAATGATGCGGATGAACTTTGTAAATTGTTCTTTCATAGAGAGCTTCTTCCCAATTAGCAGCACTTGGGGGATAAATATATGTACTAGTATTTAGATAGTCTCTCTGATCTTTGCGAGGGTTTAGAGACTTTAATGTTACTCAAAGGTGAGTCTTTCGGTGCGTCAAACTCTGTATCAACAAATATAAAGCTGCTTTAAAATAAGATGAAACTCTTTATAGGAAAGCTTTGATGCATAAAATTACAGCATTAAAAATGTAATTTTAATTTTACATTAAGATGAGTTTACTTTAACGTGTATTACATTTCTTTCATGCTCTCTCTCTCTCCCTAGTGTCTCTAAGTTGTGTGGGGGCTGGTTCATTGTCTCTTGTTGAGCCTCTATTCCTAGTACTTATTATTTCTTAAACAATAAATGATGAGGACTAGAAAAATGCTATGTATTACAGCCAACATACAACTTATAAATGCATTGTGTTTTGTTTTGTCTTTATTCAATTTATTGGGGTGACTGGTCAACATGAACATACAGGTTTCAGGTGTGAGGGTTCTACGTTACAAGATCTGTATATTGCACCGTGTGCCCACCACCCAAAGTCTAATCTTCTCCTGTCACCATATATTAGGACCCCCTGCTCCCCCCAGTCCCTTCCCTCTGGTCATCACCACACTGCTGTTTGTGTTCACGAGTTTCAGTTTTTTGTCCCACATATGAGTGAAATCAGATGGGTCTTAACTTTTCCTGACTTATTTCACCTAGCGTAATGTTCTCAAGGTCCATCCACGTTGCTGCCAATGGCGCTACTTCTTCCTTTCTTACGGCTGAGTGGTATTCCATTGTGTATATGCACCACATCTTCTCTATCCAGTGCCTTCAAGCTGCTCACATGGGAACACTACCCTTCCTTGGTTTCCAACTGGGGGTAGATTCCTTTTCCATAATTATATCCTTTTGGCACTTCCACTGGAGGTTGGATGTGAGGTATTGTTACACCTCGAGGATCTAATTTTTCATTTCAATCCAGAAATCTGTCCCATGATGCCCATTCTGGAATTCAGGTTGAAGTGTTCTGGAAAACAGGTCATTAGCCATTCTAGTATCTGTGCTTCTGTCCACAGCCTGATTCCCAATGCAAATGGTGTATGTATTCTAGGGGTAGAGGTGAGCAATAGTGGCAAGGTCCCTGCAACAGCTTCTTTTCTTTGTCTCCCCAGAGAGCCCGGCGGGCTGTGCTGCCGCAGGAGCAGGAAGGATCGGGGGCTGGGCAACCGGTAACTGGTCTAATGAAGAAAGAAGGTAATGATCAGGCACCTTTTCACCCTCTTCTGTCAGACTCCAGAAAGGAAGGACCATGGCTGACTCCCCTGGCTGCCCTCATGACCATAAAATCCCTTTTTTTCCTACTAGAGTCCAGGGTTAGGCCTAGGAAAGGCAAATCAAGTCCTCTGCCCTGTGCAGGGGGTGTGAGGGGAGCGAGGAGACGAAGCATGGTCTCAGCTCCATGGTAAGAAGCCAGTTCTCGGCCTGTCTCACGGTGTGGCCTCCCAGCCGTGGTTTCCTCATCTGTACCACAGCATAACCACCTGCTGAGCTGCCACCAGGCTGGGAGCAAGGTGGGGAAGGAGGGAAGGAGCTTCGTGTAGTTGACAGTACTTACCAACAACTCACTCTGCAAACACGGAACCTGCTCCACCCCAGACTGTGTGCTGGGCACGGGAGTCACAGAGACACAGCACCCATGTCTTTTTGGAACTTCTGGTCAAGTGGGGGAGGCAGTCAGAGAAGAAGGTGATGGACCCAAAAGGGAGGGTCAGCTAAGAGGCTGGAGTAGCTCAGAGGAAGCAGGGGTGAGGAGATCAAGGACTTCGTGGAGGAAGGGGAATGCATGCTGTGTACAGGTATCCAGGTAGGGTTTTGCTCCATAAAGGCATGGGGGCGGGGCTCAGTGAAGAGGTCAGGCTGTCTGGCCTGGGTGCTGGTGAGTGTGTTATCAACTGCTACTATTACAGAGGCTTTGGGCAGACGGGGCCAACATGGGATGGTGGGTCTGTGGGTCGCTGGTAACTCCCCATGTTCTGGAGTGAAATGAGCATTGCTATTGGAGTCCACAGACATGATTTGGAACCTCAGCTCTGTGTGACCCTGGGCAAGTCACTTTACCTCTCAGCATCAGTGCCGTCGATAAAATTAGTTGGTAATCCTTCCTCGTGGTGCAGAGGGGAAGACTAATTGAGAGGACGCCTGGGAAGTGTCCAGCCTGCTGGCAGCTACACAGGCACTCAGTAGGTGCTGCTGTTCCGCCCCTCCCCAGATGCCTGCCAACTGGGCTACGCAGAAGGTCCTTGCCTGGGGATGGTCACGAGGTATTTCTATAACGGCTCCTCCATGGCCTGTGAGCCTTTCCAATATGGCGGCTGCCTAGGCAACGGCAACAACTTTGTCTCGGAGAAGGAGTGTCTGCAGACCTGCAGAAGCGTGGGTGAGTCCGGGCCCTTTGCCACTGCGCACGCTGCAGCTGGCAGCGCCGTCCTCCCGTCGGACCACCTGCCAACTGAACCGGTGGCTAAGAGGGGATGTTCCTGGGGTGGAAATCCAGGGCGAGTTTCCGGAAGTCGTAGGAAGTGCCATTTGCATATGGGTGACCGTAGGCAAGTGATTTCTTCTCATAGGCGCCAGCTCCCCAGTCTAGAAGGGGCGAGGTGGTCTAGGTGAGCAAGGTCCCCTGGTTCAGGTCCTGTGCCTCGGGTGAGCCAAGCGGAAGGATTACTAATGCGGTGCCTCCCTCCCCTCCACAGCGGCCTGCAACCTCCCCATCGTCACAGGGCCCTGCCGAGCCTTCATCCAGCTCTGGGCATTCGATGCCGTGCAGGGGAAGTGCATCCAATTTCAATATGGGGGCTGCCAAGGCAACGGCAACAAGTTCTACTCCGAGAAGGAGTGCAAGGAGTACTGCGGCGTCCCTGGCGACGGTAGGAGGCCCTGTGGGGTGCCGGGCTGGGCCAAGGGGCTGTTGGGGTCCAGGTGGGAGAGCCCTGTCGGCGAGGGTCTGGAGAGCTGAGCTCTGGACTCTGTACCAGGTGACCAGCCCACCCACTCCCAAGGCCTCCGCTTCCCGTCTTTCGTGTGGGGCCAAGCCCCAGGCCTCAGCCCAGCTGGGATGCGGTACCTGGGGTACCGGGTAGAGGCAGAGGGTGTGCAGGGCAGTCTGAGGAGCCTGGCAGAACTGGGCTGATCCTGGTGCTGCCACATTCGGGCCGGCCCCACTGGCCAGGTGCCGGTTTTAGCCTCAGTTTTCTCTTGTAAAATGGGACAAAGCACTGATTTATTTCCCAGACTTCCCAGTGCCTGGCACGGGTAGTGCTCAGCGAGCGGCACCTGTTACTGATAGTGACGGTGATGCTATCAGGAGGACAGGGCAGGTCCACCTCGCTTTACTGCGCTTCGCAGATATTACCACTCACTTTACTGTGGTGGTTGCTTTGCTACGCTGGTCTGGAACCCAACCCCAACCCCAACCGGCAATATCTCCGAGGTACGCCCGTGATAGCATTGCTGGAACAGCAGCCCTGTGAGGTTACTGTGCCTTATCTCCCCACCGGGAAACAGCACCTAAAGTCAGTCAGAAGAGGCTGAAAACCAGACCATCCTGTGGAATGCACTGTGGGGACATCTAGCCATTCAGCAAGCGGGAGTTTCTGGCCTCAGGCCCCAGCTCGGCCCGAGCTGCCTCTCCCCCTCCATGAGGCACCCCCTCCCAACTTTCCCTGCCCTGGACCCGCAGGCGAGCCCCACACCTACTCCCTGAGCCTCTGTGTCCACAGGAGATGAGGAACTGCTGCGCTTCAACAACTGACCGGTCCAAGGCCAGCGGTCCAGGCCAGAGGACGGCGGGGAGGCTGCGGGCCAGTGTCTGCCCCAGGGCCCCACATCGGGCAGGCCGGGCCGAGGGACCCGGGTTCAAATAAAAGCCAAATCATGGGCTCCTGAAGTTCCATGTCCTGACTGTTCATTGTCATCCTCGTGGAAGGAGATGGGGGCGGGAGAGGGAGACAAAGCTGGGCGGGCAGGAGCAGCCCAGCCGGCCCCAGGAGTGGGAAACGTGACAGAACCCCCTTCCCTGCGTGAAACTGGCTGTGCAAGTCATGACACATAGAGCACAGTTCCCTTTGCTCGACAACAGTATACAATAGGATTTTGCTTTCATAAAGCTAGAGGAGGGGGACGCTCTGGGTACTTGTTTCTGCAGGAGGTTTGACGGGTCACCAGCGACCCAGGGTCAGAATAAGGTGCCCTATGTGCCCGGGGGGGTCAGTGCCTGAAATCATTCCCGTTCTTCACCACATGGAACCCCCTCCAACGTTTTACTTTGGCCACAGCCACGTCCCCAGCACCAGCTGCCGGGAGCTGAAAAGCCTTGGGCTGTTTCCCACCAGGCGGAGTTTCCATCTCCTGGGAGCCCTTCCCCAGCCCTTTGCCCCAGGAGAATGTTCACTGACCTTCACGTTCTGTCCATGACGACCAGCAGGGCCCTGGGCCAGGACCCGCAGCCCTCGGTCCGGCTGGCTTCTCCTCCCTTCATAGGCCATCCAAGTGACTCAGGCACCCACCTGGCCCAAGAGCACGACTCTAGGAGCCTCCGATTGATACACTGAACATACAAACGTCCGGGTTATGAATCTCTCTTGCGAGCTCCCTCCACCCAGAGCCCGGAGGGATGCGGCTGCTGCTGAGGGAGGGGAGCCCAGCTTGCTGTCCTGAAGTGGAAGCTGCCGGGGCCGCAGAAGCCCAGGCAGGGCGGCTTCTCCTGGGGTGAGCCTGCTAAGGGGCCGCAGCTACTTCGGTCAAGGCTGCTTCTCATGCCATTAGCCCATGTGCTTAAGAGACTCATCAAGAAGAAGGGAGTTCCACACCCCTTGTTGAGGGGATGAACCCAGAGCAAGGATTTAGGTGCAGAGATCTTTGCAACCCTCTTGGTCAGACCACACAGAGTCCCCCTCCCACTGTCTCCTCCAAAGACTAGCGCTTGGGAGAGGGCTGTCCTGAGGGACACATCTGTGGTCACGGCCAGGGCTCTCTGGGCACAAGTGGGCGGAGTCTAGGCAGTGGGTTCAGGGGGAAGCGGCAAACAAATGTCATCACACCGTGTCCACACCTTGCTCCCCCCCCCCCCCCCCCCACACATGCCTCGAACAGCAGAGCCACCTGTGGCGCCTGAAGGTGCCACTCTGAAGAGTGACCTGAAGAACAAATGTTTAAACCAGAGGTGCCGCCACAGGTGCACAGGCAGGCCAGCTGGTGGATGGGGTGTGTGGCTTGGAAGGTGCTTTTTACAGCTCTGAAGGCGCCATTTAAAACCTGAGCGTCCATATACACACCTGGGCTTCTCAGTTCTCTAGGAAAGGAAGTCCCGGCAGCCCGGGGCCTGCACCCTGCTCGCCGAGGGGCGGGAGCTGACCTGAGCAGCCCCTAGCGACGGGGCCTCCTGAGGTTCACCAGCCCTGCCCAGGCCCAAGGCATCTGTCTCCCTATTTGCCAAAGCCTTCCCAGCAAAAGGTTCCCTTGGATCCTGACTCCATCCCTCAGGGGTGCGGTGGGGCTGAAGCACACCTGTGACCCCCGAGACCGGAGTCCGTGAGGCTCATCTCTGGAGGCCCCAGAATCCTTGTTGGCAAAGTGGCTGCCCTGGGGACTCCCTGGATTCTCAAGTGGTCCCTCATTTCTGATACCAAATAGATGTGGCTATTTTTAAACTTACTCTGTTTTAAACTTGAACATCCTGAGGCTGGCCCTTCTGCTGTAGGAAGGCTCTGGGCCAGGCCCTGGTCTTGTTGGCGATGCTCCAAGGTGTGGGGATTGTCAGCTGCAGCAGGACTCCGGGCTTGTTTTAGACCACATAGAAACTCCCCGGTTACATTCCGGCTGCTGGCCCAGGGCTGTCCAACAGGATCTTCACCCCCACAGGATGGCTCGGAGGGTGGGCTGATGCCCCCGAGAGGCCGGCCCAGCTGGAGCCCACATGAGCTGTTGAATGTGCGATTCGATGGAACGTGTTCAGCTGACCCAAGTAGCACACTGTCTTCAAGAGCAGCCTGCACCTGGTTGAAGGCAGGGATAGAGAGGCGCTGGGTGTCTGGCATCCGCCTTGACGGCGAGACGGCGATTTCACCTTTGCACAGGTGTTCCCGCTTGAAGGGCCATCACCCTTCCCGCCCATGCAGGCCGCAGCGTATCTTCCAATGGCATCTTTGTCCCTCTTGCCTTCGGCTGGACTCTATTCAATCGGAGCGTTGCTGTGCCTGTGCCTGTTGTGGGGCAAGTCCACCCAGCAGTTCACCGTGGAGGGCGCTTGCAGATGCCATCAGGAATTTGGCAAAGTCCCGGACACCCTTCCCCAGAAAACAAGATGTCACACACAACACATAACGCTGCGCACATCACGGGGGAGGCCAAGGCCACAGGCTCACAAGAGGCACAGGAACGACCGCTGGGCAAGGCGAACGTGGATCTTCCCCTTAGGCACTGGGTCTGTAGGACTCAGATGAAATCCATCCTTTCTTCCACGGGACCATGTCCATAAGCCAGGCCTGTAGGGACCCCGTCTCCCCTTGGCCATGTCCCTCCATCATTTATCAAACATTGGCTGAGCCGGGTCTGGTGCTGGAGGTAAGCGATGAGCTCAGATGAGTTAGCAGCGCTGGCCTTGGGCTGGACTCCAGCTGTGACCCCCAGGGGCCCTGCCCCTGATCCATCGCCACTCACCAGTAGATGCTCCTGACTGAATGACACAGCCCAACCCCACACCCAAAAAATACCACCACACACTGCCATCTCCTAAAGGTCGTTTTATTGTAAAACCATAAATACAACACCGACATGAAATCATTTAAGCAACTGATCCTCTCTAACCATTAAAAGGATGTCTTTTGCCTTGGCATCAACCAACCGGGAAATAATGTTGCAAGAATTCATGGGGTCGAGGGGTTCTGAATTCTGGGCGGGGGCTTTTGGCGATTTAAGGAACCGAGTGGAACCTTCCTCTTCTCCCTGGGAATGTCCCACTTTTGGACAAGAACAGACAGTTAAAAACAGCAACATTTAAACAGCTCAGTTTTAAATTTTATTACTTCGTAAAAATCTTTCCTTTTTCTGTTCCTTTCCTCCATGTGACATCAGTAAAAGTTTGAAACACCACGAAATTGATTTGGCTGTAAATGGAGAAACGGTACCAGGGACCCAAACAAAGTGAAACGGGAAAACCCAAAGGACAAACAGAAAACCCTTAAATACACCCACAAGTTTGGTCTCGGGGGCTCACACATCACACAAGAACCGTCAACGCAACCCCCATGCAATGCGACCCCTTGCAGAGCTGTCGGACCCACACCGACACAGGAGACCGCAAACATCTTTCGTTAATTAACACAGCAAGGGTGACACTAGGTAACTTTTTTTTTTTTTTAAATACAGTACATGGTACACAGGGTCCCAAGATGGCCCTGCATAAACCCCTCGTGGAGACTCGAGCCAAGCACTGGCTGTTTATAAAAATATTGTGTTGCTACAAAAGTATAAATTAATGCTACCGGTATTAAGAAATATTAAACACATAAAACTTATAAGGATTAAGAAAAATATTCATTAATACCTGTAGAAAACTCTGGCCTAAAAAAGATATTTTTTTGTGTTTGTTTTTTTGTAAATTTTTTTTTTGTATTTTTTTTTTTTAAGATGACTTGAGTTTCTTGCACTCGAAGAGAGAGACACAGTCAGATGTGCCTATGGTATTGCCTAGAACGTCTTCACTACTGAGAAAGGATGGGGGTGCGCGCACGTGGCTACGGAGTGGGGCCTGGGAGGGAGGGGCACCAAGGCTTTCTCAAGCTTTACCTGATGTGAAAGAATCACGGACGGGAAGCTGTGGGGGAAAGACAAAGGAAGGGTCAGAAGAGAACTGAAAATAATTTATCCTTTTTTAAAAAATATCTCTGCTTCGGGTGGTTGTACAAAATGATTTCCTGATGGTTGGGATCTGAATGGCCCTGGACACGTTCGTTGCCCGGTGGGTCTGAGCCTTCAGCCCCGCAGGTCCCTCTGTCTCTTGGGTGGTGAGTCCCAGCCCCAGGCCAGTCCACGAGCTGGCTCACTGCTTGGGAACCCAGCTGCCCTGGCTGGGCGGGAGGGGGTCCCCGGCAGGGACTGGCTGGCACCTGGGTTGTGGGAGGAGCCCCTCCTTCCAGCTGGTCTCAGACCCCCAGGTCTCTGCCAACCTGGACTTCAGGAAGCGCCACAGGGATCCCAGGCCCCTGAGGTTGCAGTCGAGGCTGGGCTGTGCCCCTGTAAGGAACTTTGGTTTGAAGAGTCAAGGTGCCCAGTGGATGGGTGGGACCCTCATGGGTCCAATGCTGACGCCCAACTGCAAACCCAGCAGATCCTCCTCGGAACAGGAGCTGAGTCTTTGAAGCGACACCGTGGTGGTGGCGGTGGGGGGCATGAATAGACCCACAGGATCTTCACCCTCATCCACGCGGGAGCAGGTGCCTTTTCGCAAGGAAAGCACAGGGCCCTTCGGGGAAAGGCAGGGCTGTACTGACTACGATCCTCAAACCCAAATGAGAGCCCAAGAGAAACAATCAAATCCTCCAGAAAATCCTGAGGGGGGAGCCAGGAGGGGAAGAGGAGAGGGAAAACACTGTATCATTGGTTCACCATAACTGGCCTAGCAAACATTAGCCACAGTGAAGAGAGGGCAGCCCCATCCCAAGACTCCCACCGGCCCAGGTGGATACCGGGGGCTGGGCCAGGGCAGGCAGGGCCGAGACAGGAGCCCTCACCTCCTGTCTCTGGGGACAGCCTGAGCCTTCCTTAGCCTCTTGGTTCTGTCTAAAGCAGCAGCCTGTCTAGGAGCCCTCCTGCAAGTACATCCCAGGGACACAGGCGTTGGCCTGTCCCCAAGGCCAGGGCGTAGCCATGAACTCAGTCCAGCTCCAGGGGGCAGGAGCCCACCCACGTGCCCTGTGCACTTCCTCTTCCATCTCTGCAAGCGTGTCCCTCATGATGACAATCTCCAGGTACTGTCCCCTCCAGGCCATTTCTCACGGGCCTGCCTTCTCCATCCGCATCCCAGCCTCATTTCTAACCTTCCTTGTGACCCGTGGAGCCCAGAGAGCATGCGCTGTATCCTTGACATCCCTCCAGGGGCCCACGCACTCTCCAAGGAGCCCGGTCCAAGTCCAGGAGGAGGCAGGCAGCCTCCCGCAAGCACGGGGGACTCCCAAAGACAGAAGCTTGGCGTCACAGTGGAAAACCTGCCCTGCAGTTTTCCTCTGGTGTTTCTTGAAAGCGAAGGACAGGAGCAAACCGGAGAGAATTCCTGGCAGCCTATGGACCTGGTGTAAGCAAACAGTCCTTCCTAGAATCCCAGAGACGCACACTTCTCAGTGTGCCATCAGGCCTTGCCCAGCCAACAGCCACTCTGAAGGCCAAGCATGAAGTTGCCAGGTGGACTGGAAGCCTTATAAGATCCTTGTGTTTCCTGGTTTCTAACTACCACCCGGGGGGAGGCCTGGCTGGCTGACCGAGGCGCAGGGAAGGCAGGACGTTGCTGGGACAGGAGCATCCTCTCACGATGACTGGGATGGCACCACTGTTCTTGGTGGAATCGAGACCCCTGGCTACTCCAAATCTGAGGACCACCCATGAGACACGGTCCTTTGGGCTTGGGTGGGGAAGCCAGCTGACCTCAGGGGAGGGGCCAACCCCGCAGTCTCCTCTTGGGTCCGTGTACGCCAAAGCAAAGACCCGTTCTGTCCTGGGAATCACGTGGCTTGAGACGAGTTGTGTCCAAGTCAGCAGGCGAACACCTGGAGCTGCCCAGAACATGACAGGAACGGTCCCTGGTCTGCCAGCTGCCGCGGGCCTGTGCTGGGAAGTCCCACAGCTGTCAGAGGAGTAGGAAGCAGGAGACAAGACCCTTCCGTAGGTCAAGGCCAGATCCTGTGCCTGGAGATTAAGTGGAAGAGCCCACCTCCATCCTTTGGCTGAGCTAGAATCTGAACAAGGTGGATATTGCTATAAATCGGGGGCCAGTGGCTGGACCTGTGAGATCTTTGGGTTGTGAAGTGGTTGGTGGCAGCAGGATCTGCACTATGGGAATTGCCTGCGTGAGGAAGCAGGCTGAGGGGTGACTCCAGTTTCTGGGGATCCAGAGGTTGCAAGAGAGAGATGGCTACCTGCCACCTCGTCACCACAGGTGGTTGAGGCAGCCCCAGGAGACAGCTTCAGCGCCTGTCCTAAGGACTAAACTCAGGTGGGACGGAAGACCAGATGACGACACGTGACTCGGTACCTAGAATTCAGTGAGACTCGAATTTCATTCTGGAGGGCTGACATCCCGTGGTCCAAAGACTCTAAATGCACATCTGGACTTGGTTTCTGATGGCTTTACAAGAAAATGAAACGCCTACTTCCTAACGAACTGGCCCCCAAACGGGCAACACCAGCACACAGCTCTGCTCCACGTAGAGGGAGGATGGGCCCAGGCCGTTTCCACCGACCACACCGTGGGAGCAGCTCTGACCCGCCTGGTGTGGCCCTTTCCCCGGCAGCAGAGCAGAGCAGGGCGGGAGGAACCTGGAGCTGGAGGTACTGTCACTCCTCAGCACCCCTGCAGCTACCTTCTGCAAGGCCAGGAGGCCCGGAGTCAGCCGAAACACTCTAGGAAGTGACATCAGGTGATCGGCCAGTGCGAATGGAGGCTCTTCTGATGGCGTGAGCCCAGCTGGAGACGTTGTGGGGAAACACCTAGCCCTTCTCTGGGTGAGGAAGTGGCAGGGCGGTGGCTGAGGCCATGGCTTGCTGGAGAGAACGTGCCCACAGCCCACTCTCATACATTTCAGTACATACAAGTCTCGGAGGGGTGGTTCTCATGAGGCAAAGTGAGCAGGCGAGGCCCCCGGGGACAGTGTTTCTATACCAGCGTCGCTTGCCCATCTGCCATGGGCCGGGAGAGGGCAGGGTACAGTGCTTTCTGTAGTCGAGGTATCTGGCAGTTGAGTAATGCTTTCTTAGGAGGAAGGGGTGGAGTCGCCCTCGCCCCCGAGACGGTAGAATGTGCCGTTGTGGAAGCCACGTGGCCGTCCTCAGCCTGAAGCCCTTGGTGTCGCCATCTCCATGCCACAGCCATGGGCACCGGAGGACGGGAGACCACCAGCACTTTATTCACAGAGAGGAGGGCCGGGGCTCATCACTGATCCTGACGGAACCACCTCTTATAGGGGTGTGGGGTGGGCGGGAGGGGCCACCCTCGGCGTTTGGACTGAGTGTGTAGAAACGGAACTGCTTGTGGAGAGAAAAGCCTACAGACATCTTTCACAGCATCAAGTTCAGTGTGGCCTCATGCCATTCCACCCTCCATACATCAATCGTTTGGCCCACAAGGCACCGTGCGCAACTACTGTACTGGAAGGAGGGCTGAGGCTCGAGTGCGGGGACCCCAGGGCTGTGGGCAACAGACCCACCGGAACCCCTGGGGTCCTGGGGAGGGGTGGGGAGGCGGTGGGTCTGAGGTGTGACGGACGTGAACGTGGGTCAGCTCAGGAGTCCCTGCTGAGTCCCTGCTGAGCTGAGAGTGTCAGTGACGTGGTGAGTAGTGTAATGCACTCTGGGTATCAGTCGGACATTCGCAGTACCGGACGCGGCGAGCCAGGAGGGCGGGCCTCCGCTTACATTCAGGAGAAATCCTAACCCACAGGCGTCCCTATGGCTTCCACCGAACCCCACCCCCGTGGAACCTGTGACTCCAACCCCACTCCTGGTCTCCACACAGCACAGACCAGGGCGGGGTCCTGGCTGTTCAAATACACAGACACGGGACCGTACAGGGAAGGCTAATGGAAACCGGAGGAGAGCGAATAGACCACTGAGATGAGCTCGTTTACAGTGTGACTTGAGGAACAAAAATGGCAGTTAAAAAAAAACAAACAACCTTCAAAACATAAGTTATAGACATTCAGTGCCTCCTAGCAGAGTCTAAATCAAATTTGAAAAAAAAACGAAACCAAAAGATAAAAACGGCTAAAATGTTAGGAAGAGAATTAAGGAGTGGAGATAGTATCTATACTTCTCTGAAATATGTCTTTTTTTTTCTTCTTCTTCTTATATTAAAAAGCCAAAAGTCAGCTTTCTATTCTTAAAGTCTCCTTTCCTGATCTGGGGAGATAGATAGGTGTGTTTCTAAGGCGGCTGCCCCGTGACACCCGCAGTGTCTCGAAGGCAGCTGCTCAATGCCCTGAAGGTGAACAAGAACAAAGTCCAGTGCAGAAACTGTCCATCTGATGCGGTTTGGAGAATCCATCGCGGGGCAGCCGGGGAGGGCGCCTTAGGGTGAGGAGGGCTGCGGGGAGGGGGCATGAAGGGAAAAGGGGGACCACGGGCTGAGGACAGAGCGCGTCAAGTCACTTCAGATCTCAGCTGCCTGAACACCTTGCAACATCGGCGTCCTACCAACCTGCGCACCTGAAAACCAAGTCTTCGAAGCCCCTTGGCAAGGAAACGAGGTGAGCGTTTTCCCTCTTTCCCACACCCTCGGCTTTCCCGACACGCCCAGTTTAATGCACACGCGCCCACGAGCAGGCGTGGACATGCACCAGGGTAGTATGTGTGTGCACGCGTGTGCGAAGCTACGGCGGCCACGCAGATGAGCAAAAGAGCCTCGTGCCCCGCACCCACGGTCCGCGTGCTGGGACACACACATGCACACACACACTGGAAAAAGCACTTAAGTTTCCAGGGGGCGTTTAGAATGAGGTCCACAGTGTTTAGAACTTAAACTCCTTTCCTTTGTTGGCGACAGTGTTGTGTAAATTTTTTTTCCCCTACCGTTCCCTCTCGCTTTTCTTTTGTTCGGAAGTAGAAGTCTTAAAGCATGTTGGACTTCAGAAACATGAGTTTGTTCATATCTTCGGGGCTGAGCAGTCGCCTCCTTTTGATGAGAAGCGCCTGCTCACACATACTGACACACCCACTCCTGGCCCCCACGGCCGGGACCGCGAGGAGCCAGAAGGCCAGCTTGGCGAGTTTCGTGTGCTTCTGGGTCACGCACGACCAGTACTGGAAGAGATCGGGGGTGGCCTGGAAGAGGGGCTCCTGCAGGTAATCGTACACCTCGTTCTTGCCCAGCCGATCGTCTTCCTGAGCGGCGGGGTTCTCGCCGGCGGCGGAGCGAGGCTTCTTGGCGGCGGGCTCGAAGTCGGCCTCCTCCGTCCAGGACTCCTTGACCTCGTTGATGAGCTCGCACACCTTGCCGATGATTTCCTCGTGCTGATACGGCGGGACCGGCCGCAGCTTCTGCTGTGGGTCCAGGATCATGGCCACCTTATGCGCCGGGTGCACCTTGAAGTTCTCCTTGAGGGCTTCCAGGAAGAGGTGGCACAGCTTGCTGACCGTGCCCGCGTCGTTGGCCTTGGCCGTGAACAGCTTCTCCAGCCGGACGTAGGTGGGCAGCACCAGCTGCAGGGTGGGCTGGCTCTCGTTGCTCAGCTCGATGACCGCTTGCTTCACCGGCGTCAGGATGGCTGCCAGGTTGCTGAGCAGGTGCTTGTTGAGGCTCTGGATGAGGTTCATCTTCTTGGCCCGGCTGTAGAACTCGCAGATCTGCTCGTAGCGCTCGTGCACCAGCAGCAGCGAGTCCGTGACCGAGTTCCAGCAGGGCGGCGGCGAGGTCTCCTCCAGCGACCCGAAGGTCTCCTTGGCGAGGCCGGTGGAGCCCGCCAGGTCCTCGCACACGTTGAGCAGCTCGATGACCTCGTGCATGCTGCGGGCCTGCAGCGTCCGCTTGCTCAGCACGCTCTGCACCACCGAGTTCAAGGCACAGGCGGAGCAGCGGAGGCACATGCCGGCCTTGGAGAAGGCGGACGCGCTCACCCGGCAGTCCGTCACGTACACTGTCCTGATCTCCGACATCACGAACTCTGACAGCACGTTCTGCACCCAGTGGTGCACCAGGTCGCCGCTGTCACGGATGTCCGCTCCCTTCACGCCCAGCACGTAGCTCTTGATGTGGTTGCCCTCGGCCTGGTAGGCAGTGAGGATGTAGCAGGAGTCGGGGCCCACGCTCTGCGAGTGACAGGTGACGCCGATGCCCAGGCAGGCGTTGCTGCCCAAGGCACACGTCACCTTCACCTTCACCTGGTTATACATGCGCGGCAGGTGCTTCAGCGCCAGCGTGTTGAAGTTGCCCAGGATCTCGGTGACGGAGAAAGCCCCGTAGCGGGCGCCACTGTCCACCAGCGTCTGGGCCAGTTTCAGGAACTCCTTCCCACTCACCACGCTCAGCGCTCCCAGGTCAGCGCACATGACCCGCAGCAGCCGCTCTGCGATGTTCTGCCGCTCCTTCTCAGGGATGATGCTGTTGGATGTTAAACCGCTGGCCGTGGCTGGCAGGGGACACAAGGAGAGATCGGATTAACCCTGGCATCTGAGGCTCCTGGATCCAGCAGCAGACTAATACTCCCAGCACCTATTATTAGGAATGATGAACAGATTTCATCTTGCACAGAAATTACATGAGTTTCACGAGAATGACATTCTATGACTGATGGATTGGTAATGCCTGCCATGGGCGTGGGAATACAACATAGTGGTATGTGTGCAGCATACTTGCTGCATGGGCCAGTCACCTAGACTTTTGAAGCCAACTAGTCTAACCCAGTGGTCGGCAAACTGCGGCTCACGAGCCACATGCGGCTCTTTGGCCCCTTGAGTGTGGCTCTTCTACAAAATACCACGTGCAGGCGCGCATGTACAGTGCGATTGAAACTTCGTGGCCCATGCGCAGAAGTCGGTATTTTGTGGAAGAGCCACACTCAAGGGGCCAAAGAGCCGCATGTGGCTCGTGAGCCGCAGTTTGCCGACCACTGGTCTAACCTCTTCCTCAGTATAGCAATGGCTGCTAATAAAGGCACCTCCAGTGAATAAAATGCAGGAGGCCAACATGTCAGGAAAGAGCGACCAACAGAAATTGTGAGAGTGGATTCCAGTTCTGATCCTGTCACTAATTTGGACTCTGATCACACACAGGTCACCTCCTCTCCCCGGGCCTCCTTTTGCCGATCCTATGAGGTCTTACTAGTAAGTGTGCAAGTGCTTTGGAAACTGTTATGCGTGGCCTTCCGTCACCCTGGGAGGCACAGGTGGTGGGGATGCGGGCAGAAGAGAGCAACCTGAGCTGGGGCTGGAGGTGCGTGGGGCAGACCTCCGTGAGGCCCCCGGCTCCAGCCTGGAAGAGACCTACTGTTGTTGGCGCTGTTCCTCTGGGCCTGGGGTTTCCACTTCTCTTCCACAACAGCAGGTGGCGATCGGGACTGGTTAGAGGTGATGTTGTTCTCGTTGTCCGCTGTGGGCACAAAGGGGACGGTGTGTCACCCTACAGTATCAGAGGCCTGTGGACTAACAGACGAGAGCTAGAGCGTGGCGGGGGAGGGCACGCATGCCCCCTGGGACTGAGGCCTGGAGCCAAATCCTGGCTCCTCCTCACACAGCTATCATAGATTTGCGAAGCCTCATTTTCATCATTTGGAAAAACGAAGATAATCACACAGATGGGACACAACTGCTGGAAGGACTAACAAGAGAAAACGCAGGGAAAGGGCGGAGCACAGTGCCCGGCGTGGAGTAAGTGCTGAGCAAATGGGGATATCACAGCACGGGTCTGGCTGGGAGCTCCCCCGACCCCACACAACCCCAGAATTCTAGCTCTGAAATGGGGGAGGGGTTCCAGTTACACCCTAAAGCATTTCACACTCTCACATCTTCAAAGTGGTTTTTTTGGACTTTTCAGTATATTTATTAGAAATTTAGTTTATGAGGCTGGCATTACCCTGATCCAAAACCAGAGAAAAACATTACAAGAAAAGGAACGACAACCAATATCCCTCGTAAACATATACACAAAAGTCCTTAACAAAATATTAGCAAGCTAGAGACAGTAATATATAGAAAGAATAGCATATTATGACTATGGAGTTTATCCCAGAAATCCAAGTTGAGGTTAATAATTGAAAACCAATCAGTGTAATGCCCTATACTAAGTGGAAAGAAACAAATAGAAAAATCATCCCCACAGATATAAATGCACATTAAAATATGACAAAATTCAACAGCCACCCACGACACAAACTCTGACCAAACTAGGAAGAGAAGGAAACATCTACTTGGTAAAGGGGGTCAGAGAAAAGTTGATGGAAATAAAAAGGATTATAAAGAAATACTACAAACAGTAGTAGTCCAACAGATTAGATAACCTGAATGAAAGAGACATATTCTTAGAAAGACATAAACTACCAAAAATGATTCAAAAACAGAAAATCTGAATAGTGGTTTCCAGGGCTGGGATGCAGGGAGGGCCTGGCTGCACGGAGGCAGGAGGGGGCGTTCTGGGTGGATGGTTAACCCGTCCAACTGTGCTCTTAAACTTGTGAACTTCACTTCTGTAAATTACATCCCAATGAATCTGACTTTAAAACGACTGAAGAGAAACCCATGAAAAGAGTAACAGTGGTTAACTTTGAGATTAGGGCCCGTTCTTCATTTCCCAATTTCTCTGCATTTTCCCAATTTCTTCTAATGAACAGATCTTACATTTAAAAAGGGGGAGCGCAGATTTTAAAACGGAAACCGGCAGCCTTTCTTGTGGACGTTCTCCACTAGAGCACAGGGATCTGAAAGGCCTGGGTTTGAACCCAGCTCTGCCAGGGCTGTGGGTGTGACCATGAGTTCGTCACTTCTGGGCCTCAGTTTCCCCTCCTCCCTCCAAACGCTGGGGCTGGACAAGCTGCAGGGTCATTCCCTCACTCTGACTGTCCGCAGGACTTGGAATCCAAATTACTCAGCCTAGCATTAGATAACACTGTCTGGTATCGGTTGAATAAAATAAAATGTTCCCCTCCATATCTCAGATGCTGCTACTGCATGGGTGAGGTACTGTAAGTGCTCTGTAAAAAGGCTTGATTGATAGCTTGAGCTGGACATAACATTTACTCTGTGTGGCTATCCCTATGTACACACACACACACACACACACACACACACACACACTCACGTCTGGTCTACAAAGGGCTGGGTGCAAAGCTGGAATAAAGGCTGTCCCCCAGGGAGGGAGCAATGCAGGAAGGAGGAAGAGCATGGGGCTAACATCGTGACTGCATAGCCTCGGACCTCTCAGTATATTTATCAGTAAGTTACTAAGCCATTTTGTGCCTCCATTTCCTTATCTGTAAAGTGGAGCTAATACAGACACTTAACTCAGAGGGATGTTCTGAGGTTAAGTGAGCTAATATGTGTGAAACTCTTAGGATAAGTCCTGGCACCAAGGAAGAGCTCAAATTATGTTAGTAGCTGTTTGGACCTGTGATTCTGTTGTCTGAGCCTCAGTTTTCCTCATCTGTACAATGGGATCCTGTCCGCCGGCGAACAGGCTTGTTCAGATCGAATGAAATAACCTCCTGACACATACTGATCGCTCACTAAATGTTAGCTGTCTTTAGTATTATTGCTGACAAACAGGCTCCTGACCTATTACAAAGCAAGACAGGTTTCCCTCCGGCACCGACAGGAAGTTTATTAGCGGGAATTACCCTGTGCCGTTCAGCAGCCTCTTAATGAGATTGGTGTTATTCGAGGCTGATCCCCCTTCGCAGCAGCGCTGTGAACTGCGCAGATCATGACGTTTAATTTCTCTCTATGGAGTCAATCCTTTAATCCCGACGCAGCCTGGCTGGGATTCAGCCTGGCTTTGCACCAGATTGCCTCCCCGCATTCTCTGCCAGCACTGGACCAGAACAAAGCGGCCCAAAGCTCTTCATGGAAAAAGTGGAGGTGCTGGAGGAGGTGGGGCCACCAGGAGGTGCAGCCTTGATTTGCATTTTAATGGCCTCTGCCCAACTGCCTGAGGCACAGCCTAGCACGGGCTCCAGACTCTTCCCTAATTAGCCTCAGCTTCCAGAGGCGGGCAGAGCAGGTGGAGGGTTGGGGCTTCAGAGGAGGGAGGGAGGGAGTGAGTTGTGGGAGTTTCAGGCCTTGGTCCCTGAGCAGCCTTCAACTGCTGTCACCATTCCCCGTAAGGTCAAGTCTAAATGCCCCGAGCTGGCATTCAAGGCCTTCCCTGGGCCTCCCCTCTCGCATCTCTGGCCTCTGATCATTCTGACCTCAAGCCACACTCAACATCCACCTTCACATCTCCCTGGTCAGTTTCTATTTGGCCTTTAGGTTTAACATGGGAGCCACAACCTTCCAGAAGCCTGCTTCAGCCCCGTGCCACTCTCTCTGTGCTCTCCCGAGCCTGCTGTCCCCCTAACCCCACCCCGTGTTATAACCGATGGACGGGGGATCCTGAAGGCAGGTCCCATGTCCTGTGACCATTTCCTGGGAAAGAGGGGCCTTCCCTGGTCTGGGGGCGGGGGGTGCTGCAGCGCCCCATGGGCTGTGGGGCGCTTACCCGCATGGGACTGCATGTGCTCCAGCAGGTTGTTGTAGAACTGGAACTGGATCCCACAGGCGCCACACGTGTAGGGTTCTGCGGGGAGAAATGAAGCAGCCGTTTTAGGGGCAGAAGGACCCTGGGCGTCTTCCTGCTGGGCTGTGGGCGGATTTGGAACTGGGAACCCCAACACACACTGGGGCTCTGGGCCCAGCCTGACCTGCCCCTGGCACTAACGGGTGAGCGGGAGGCTGGGGGCAGGAAGGATCGATGGGGAGAGGAGGACGTGCAGCCTCAGAGAGCCTCTGATGCGGTCAGGCAGCCATTTACTGAGTGCTTACTGTGTGCCAGGCACTGTTCTGGGCACTGGGGGTGGGCTGGAGAGGGACAGGAGCTCTCAGGCAGAGACCGGGTCTTACTGGTTCCACGGCCCATCTGCCTGCCTGTAGAAGCACACGGGCATCACTGTTTGCTGAGCAAACGGATGAGTTAATGTATGAATGAACCCCCAAACAAGGCAATGCACACAGAGGAAAGGGAGAG
Source organism: Myotis lucifugus (assembly GCF_000147115.1). NCBI lineage: Eukaryota > Metazoa > Chordata > Mammalia > Chiroptera > Vespertilionidae > Myotis > Myotis lucifugus. The sequence goes on along the minus strand of NW_005871668.1, from coordinate 223,472 downwards.
GAAGAAGAAACAGGGTAAGAAGTGGAGAAAGCCACAGAAAAGCAAGAAGTGGGATAAGACGCTGAAAGGGCAGAGAAGAGGCGGAGGGCGGGAGAGAAGGGAGGATGACAGCACACAGGACCGGGACAAGTGGGCCTTTATCTTTCATCTCTGCTCCCAATACTCGAGTCAATGCCCAAGAGATGAAAGGAGGAAGAAGGGGTACAAAGGAGGGAAGGATAAAGAGAGGAGGAGGATGGCTGACATGGGGAGGTCTGTGTTCCTGCAGGGCTGGGGGACAGAGGCGGCTGCCATGTCGGGGGTCTGCCTCGTCCCCCGTGCCCACTCCTCCACCCGCCTGGGCTGGGCACTCCTCCTGCGCTACTAGCTGCCCTGTCTGCCTGGGAGGGCGGCCCAAGGTCAGATGCTCTGGGGAGGCCCTGAGAGCTGGGGCCACTCAGTTCATTCCCTGCCCGGCCTCGCCCTCTCCAGCCCCCCCATGGGACCACCACTTACTCTGTAGGAGAGGGAAAGTATTGGAAATCAGGGGACTTGCAGTTTCTGCAAAAGAGAAACAGTTTAGCTAGGTCTCCTCCAGGTCTGGTGCTCTCAGATGACCGTCATTATTTCCATTCTTAACAAGTGGTGAGTCAGATGGGGCCCTCAGAGGAGGGGAGCACAGAGCCAGGCTCAGATTCCGGGGTGGGGCTGGGACACTGGGCAGGGCAATGGCAGCCAGGGCCACCCCTCTAGGACACACTCAGCTCTCCAAAGGTGAGCCCACAGAGCACAATGAGAATGTCCACGCTCGGCTTCAGGACGGGAAGCTGCTTGAGGTCCTGGACCCGAGGGCTGTGCTTGTGAGGTGCTCTGCCTGCTGGAACCTGCCCCACGCTGCCTGGTGCTGCCAGGTGAGCCTCAGACGCAGGAGGTGGCAGTGCAGGTGGACTCGGCTGGGGTACCGGCTCCACCGCTTACAAGCTGGGGACCTGGGGCAACTACCCCCTTCTCCTGAGCCTCCGTTTTCTCACCCCAAAACGAAAGATAACCCTCCTGCTGGGGCTGGGGCACACGTGAAGACAGGAAAGACACACACAGCTCTGAACACACGCCAGGCACAGAGTAAGCGCTCAGTAAACGGTGTCTGCCCTTCACACAGCCCGTTCCCAGTTCTGAGTATCGGCTCTAGTGGAAGGAGAGGCAGGGGTGCAGCCTGGCCGGCTCAGAGCAGAGACCCCCGGGAGACCAGGGCTCCGGTCCTGATGCTTAGTCCTGTGTGGCCTTGGGCAAAACGCCACCACATTTAAGCCCATTTGTTGGAGATGCTGCCGGATTACATTTTTCAAAAGGGTTGAAGCAGCTTGGAAAAGCTGACACGTTCTCGACAGTGAAGGGGTCCTGTCAGGGCCCCCCCGCACCCCTCACTCCCTTGCTCAGGGCACTCGTAGAATAACTGGGTTTACTTAAAGAGATTACGTGAGTGGGTACGTAATCTCTGCAGGACACTTGCTGAATGCTCACCACGCAGGGACGTCTGTGCTATCCCCACTTTACAGCGGAGGAGAATTGAGAGTCCAGGCCCAGCCACCAGCTCACAGGGGGCGGAGCTGAGGTTCGAACCTTGACTGGAGACAGAGCTGGGGCTCAGATTCCTACGCAGAAGCCTCCACATTCAAATCTGTGTTCCCAACTGTTTCATGAAGCCCCTGATGGACAGTCAGGCTGCGCCCAGCATCTGTCTATACACAAGCAGTGCCCAGGATATGCGGGCACAAGCGGAAACCAAGCATGACGAACGGAACCTCAACTGTGCGAGAGAGGGGGTGCCTTGCTTTACTACAACCAGTGTCAGAACTCTTTCCCCTTCCCTTCCTGCCCTGGCTGCCACTGTGCAGACCGCCTGGCTATGCCTTTTCGGACAGAGGCCGCTGGTGACCCCCCCACGGCCCCGCCAGGCTGACCCAGGTCTATCTGGGGAGAGGGGCCTTGGGCAGCTCTGTTCTAAGGCCCTCTCTGTTCTGCCAGGGTCTTGGCGGAGGCAGCCACCAGGGGGCGCCAAAACACTGCCAGGAACCTCAGGCAAACCTTGGGCAGGCAGGGGCTGGAAGGGAACCGTTGGATGGTTCCTGGTCCAAAGTGGAGCCAGAACTCTGGGCCTCTGGCTTACCAGGCCACAGCTCTCTCTGCTGTAACCCCATTGCCTCTGCTGGAAAGAAAATGGCTATGATGTTTTCCCTAAAAGCACAGAAATGGCTCTTTTAGGCTCAGCTCTCTGGGGCCATGCGTGTAGATGTTGCAGGCTATGGGGTAGGGGGAGTTCCTCTCTCCATGGGGAAGAGACAGGAAGGGCCACAGTCCCCCGAGATGCCCCCAAGGCCCAGAAGGAGGCCCCTGGAAGACTAGGCCCCTGGGTTTCTGCCCAGCCCTGGCCTCCTAATTCTCAGCCCCCTCCCAACACCACCAGCATGCATCATGGAGACCCCAGCCTACAGGGGGGAGAAGACAGAGCCGGCAACCTCAGCACAGGGCACCTGGCACAGGGCACACTCACCGCTGGAGTTTTGGGAACTGCTGTTCGTCTCTTCAAAGTGGTTTTGTGCTTTGCTCTCTACTCTCCGACTGAAAGCGCTTTCTGCTGGTGGGGACAGGAGAGAGCGAGAGAAAACGACGGTGATTGATCAGCACTAGGTCCAAAGGTGGGGGGCATGCCAGAGGCGGCTCAGAGGCTGGGGTACCTGGGCTTGGTGTTGGGGGGATCAGCACAATGAGGAGCTCCAGGATCCCCAATCAGAGCCCCAGCTCCTCAAGCTCACCTGAGCTGCCTGATACCTTGTCAGGGCCCCAGGAGACCCTCCGGACAGTGCCCAGAGGGGGTGGAGGTCCAGGCCTAGGGGCATGTGTGGGTGACCTGTCCAGGAGCTCGCAGATGAAATCCAGCCAAGTGAGCAGACGGCAAATGGGCCTGGGTCTCCCATCTGGGCCCCTGGGCAGCCACACGTGTGCCACTAAGTAATGTGGACCTGCCCCCACTGGTCCCTCTGCCAGATTCCACTGTCTCAGGCCCCACAACGGAGCAGGGAGGAGGGCAGACAGTCTCCTGAAGGCAGTTCTGACAGAGCAGGTGGGCCGGACAGCTCCACATGCCCAGTGGTCCCTGGGTGGCAAGGAGCGCCTTGGAGAGAAGGTGTGCCAGGCAGAGCGGGGGCAGTCCACACCCCAGGAGGCCAAAGACCAGGTGAGATCCGGTCAGAGTTCACACAGGTTAAGGACTAGCTCCTGATGATTTCTTGGGCATCTCCACTTACAGGCGGCACTTTTCTTAGTGGCTCACCTTCTCCCAGGCGCTGCCTGTAACCCCAGAGGCAGAGACAGAATCCAAGGTGGAAAATACCAATTTAGTGCCCACCTCTCCCCGACCTGCAGAAGGTACTGAAACTGAATATCTGGCTGGGAGGGGACTCGGCTTTTCCAAGCAGCTCTTGGCACAGTGGGTGCTGGATGCTCCAGGAGACAAAGACTTCTGGGAACAAGTCACGGGGTGGAACAGCCGACCCAGCCCCTTTCTTAGGGAGAAGAACTTGCACCAGCGTGTCAAAGGCTCGGAGAAGTTCACTGAAAAGAGGCCCATCTGGCTTTATTTAATCCAGCCTTTCCAAATGGATTTGGCCACTGAAGCCTACTTTTCTTTAAATATATTTTTATAAATTTTAGAGAGGAAGGGAGAGGGAGAGAGAGAAACATCAATGATGAGAGAATCACTGATCAGCTGCCTCCTGCATGCCCCCTACTGGGGATCGAGACAGCAACCTGGGCATGTGTCCTTGATTGGAATCGAACCCGGGACCCTTCAGTCCACAGGCCGACACTGTATCCACTGAGCCAAAGAAGCTAAGGCGCCTATTTTTAAATTAGTGGGTAGATTCCTTACTATTCCTCAAAAAATGGTGGTTTCAGGAACTCACTGTGGGAAATACCACTGTCACCCAGTCCACCCCATGCCAGAAGGGCTCTCGCTCAGGCTGCGGGGGCCGGGGTTCTGGGCGATCATCGGGTGACAGGAAAGGAAGCCAGAGGCAGCTCCTACAGGTCCTGCTCAATGCCCCATTCCCTGGCCCCAATGACGTCTCCTTTCCGCAGAGGCTGTCCTCATCACAAAGATAACCCTCTCTTCAAAACGCACCCACAGAATGCCTGGGCCGAGAGCTCCATACCTGCCTCCTTCAAGAAGTCATCTTTAAATGGGCAAAGAAAGCCCCTCAGTTCTTTGCCTAGGGGGAAGGGGGGGTGCACTCATTTACTGAGCACCTACTATGTGCCAGGCACTGATTTAGATGCCTTACACCCAGGGTCTCTCTTAATTCTCCCAATAGCTCTGTGAGGTCCACATCGTCACTTCCATTTTATAGGTGAAACACACACACACACCCACAGGAAAGTGAGGCTGTCAATTCCCGGGGCTGAACAGCTGTTAATCCCCTAAGACGGCAGAATGAGACTTCATTCTCGCACAGGCAGACGCTTCCTTTTTCACAAGCGAGTCCTTTCTGCATCTTAATCCTCGTGTGTGCAGGGGGGTGGCGACCCTTCTGCGGGGGACTTTCATGCAGCCTCGCCACTTTATTGGCAGAACTTAGGACAACTGAGGTCATGATTCGTTTCCCAGTACTCAGCTCATAATGCAAATTTTGATCAGCTCTCCCTGCCATGGGCACCTCTGGCCACAAACCAGTGGGCTGTACGGTGGGTGAGGTCCCAGGCACAGGCCCGCACCTCCGCCCAGGAAGAGCTGCCTGTTCCAACACGGTGAAGGCGGTGACCACTTCCAGCTCTAGCGTCCTCTGCTCTGCCCACCTGCTCTGCCCCCAACCCCAAATCTCCCAGGTCACATAAAGGCAGCTAGGAGCAAGTCCCAGAGCTTCCGGGATGCTTCTTTGGGGACACTGAGGTCCGGGAGCTGCCACAGACCAAACAGCCCCTTCCAGGCAGCTCCCTGCAGGAACTACAGACATAGAAACTCCCAGCCATAAGGTCAAGAATAAAAAGCAAACATTTGAAACTTGTGATCCCATTAGTTAGCTGAGCCAACATCTACCACCGACGAGCCCATGAGGACCAGCCTGTTTCTAGAAAAATACAACGGCTATCGGCTTTTCTCAACGCAGTACCTGAAAATCCATGATGTTCAAGGTTGATTACGTACTTACTCTCCTTCCGGGACATCTAAACTTCATAAGCCTATCTTCACACATTTCTGACGAACACATCCTTGCCCCACAGTAGCCCACGAACCAAAGAATAATGGCAAACACAACTCGTCAACGCCAGTCCAACCTACTGGGTCACTGAACTCAGTCTGATCACTTGTACGTTTAATGTATGGCTGTGGGCCTCTTGACAGCAACTGAAAGGTCCCTGATCCCAGAAGGACCACATCATCACTCTACCCTACGCCGCAGGCAGGCGCCCAAGGCTCGTTCCATCTGGGCATGAGTCAGGGTTCCTGATAACTGGCGCTCAGCACACATGCGTCTTATCCGTTTTCCTGGGAGAAATACCGCTGTTCACCCTTCAGGGGTCGGAGCCCCTCTCCGCCTGGACCAGAAAACACTGGAGGTGGCATCCATTGGTTTCCTGCTGGGCCACGGCCCAGGGAGCGATTTCACGAGTAGCGGGAGGCCAAGAGCACAGAGCTTCTGGCCAGCCACTCTGCTTCGAGGAGAACAGCTCTTCGTAGAAATGAGTTCTTAGGCTGGGTTTTCTGAAAGATGGGGGATGCAAACGCATGCCGAGGGGTTTCCAGGCAGGGGACATGAATGGATGAACTGGGCTGCATGTCAGACAGACAACAGTGTGATCACAATGAGAAATGGCACCCGCCACATGGCTCTTGTGTTGGGTAGGCAGGAGGGAGTGGTGGGGACTGTGGAAAACTGGAGAGCACATGCTCTATGAATACAGGAGGCAGCTGTGGCTCAGCCCAAGCCAATTGTTGCACTGCAGGAAAGTGGGCCCGGAACGGCCGGAGCTGACTTGTCCATGTCAGCTGGAGATCAAGTTTCACATAAAACCTCCTAGCGTCCAAATATTGGCAAGGAATTTAAAGCAGTTTTTAAAAACACCGTAGGCCATGACGTGGGGGGAAATATTCTCTTGTTTAAAAAGAGAAAACTTTGCAAACTCTCTGTGCAACCCTCTGGTTTAGGATAAGAAAACTTAGACTCAGAGAGGTTAGTTAGGCGGCTCGCCAAGGTCTCAGGGCCCGTCAGAGGCAGAGCCAGGACCCAGATTCGTCCCACAGAACTAGGGGACCCCCACTCTTGCTCTTGCAAGGGAACAATGACCCCGGGCACAGCTGTGGCAGGTGGGGGGAGGGGGGATGGAGGGAGTGTAGGGTGACATAGGCCGTTGGTACCTGAGGTTGCCTTGTTGGCTGGAGATCCTGAATTTGGAGTGCGGAACGTCTGGGTTTGGGTGGCTGGAGGGGTGCGGTGTAAGAGGGTGGAGCATCGGACCACGGAGGCCGAAGCTTTTTTCCCCGACTGGTTCGTCTGGGTCTTCGCGGCCACGAAGCGTGGAGACGGGGAGACCTCTGGATGTGAACACTCAGAGCCCGTGTCTGGATCGTCCGGCGGCTCCCACCCGGGGGCGGTACCTGAGAGGGTCACGCTCTCAGTCCCCAGGAGCCCTCGGAGCTGGCGGAGTAAGTGGCCTCTCGAGCCACCGCCCCCACCTCCGCCCCCCATGCTCGAGGGTAGACACCTCTTCTCAGTCCACAGAAAGCAAAGACTCTCGCTCCTACCTGGAGCCTGAGAAAAACCTGGGAGTCTAGAACCTTCCCCAGCTTCTCCTCGAGGCAAGCCTATCTCACATGTTACCCTCCAACGGCCCCAGGGCATAGGCAGACAGGGATGCAGGGGCTCAGAGAGGGACAGGCACCACTCCGGGGTCACAGAGCAGTTTGGGATGGAGCCACGATGCATTTCCCAGGCTCCTAGCTCATTTCATGCCATAGTTTACACCATGTGTTGACCTTCTCACGTGAAATGCTGTCCAGCTGGAATTCCTACCTGGGCTTTCACAGAGAAAGGAAGAGCTTTAGAGAGACTGGCTAATTGCTCTTATAAGAAACATAGGAGATATTTACACATAAAAGAGATATTTAAAAATAAGAGAACACAGGGATCTCTCCTTCCTGTGAAGCTGAAAGTTTAAGTGGAGCAGAACATCCAGAGAATATATGGATTTGAAAAAAGTAACCATGCCACTGAGAGGGAGAAGAGACCGGGGCCCAGGGGTGGGGGCAGGGAACTCCCTGAAGGAGGGGGGAGTGGAAATGAATTTGCGGCAAGTGGGCCTCGTGGGACCAAAGGCTGGAGGTGGAAATGAGAGGGAGATGGGATCTACAGGGTCTAATCTGGGAAATCCTCCTTGTGGGTGTTAGTCTGAGGAAGAGAACTGGAGACCTCACACTTCTGGGCCACGATGGAGCCGCTGGTGTAGGACCAGCCCTCCTCCAGACTCAAGGTAAAGCCGGACAAAACACGTGAAACCACCGTTTCAGACCGTGAA